>NW_015173144.1:18914-51145 GCF_001447785.1 Gekko japonicus | reverse complement strand
ATAATAATAATAATAATAATACTACCAGGACATGCCATGCCAATGTTTGCCCTTTCATATTGTAAACAAATACAAATAAAAAGGCTGCTAATTCAAATATTACATTAGCACAATTCTTCTTTATTTATTTACATCATTTATAGTCCATTTTTATAATAATAATAATAATAATAATAATAATAATACCAGGACATGCCATGCCAATGTTTGCCCTTTCATATTGTAAACAAATACAAATAAAAAGGCTGCTAATTCAAATATTACATTAGCACAATTCTTCTTTATTTATTTACATCATTTATAGTCCATTTTTCTCACTTGGTCTCAAGGCAGATCACACAGAGTGAGTCAATACAATTAACAGGGTGGGGAATCCAATAAACAATGCAATGGGCTTAGGGTTGTAGGACCAATCAGAAATGTAAAATTATAACTGAATAAACTCTTAACATGATACATTAAATGATGCAAAACTTACATAGTAGGACCCTAGTTTCAGCAAACTAAACACAGTATTATAGACTAATAATCTATCTGAGTAACTCTGTGAATCATTTATTGCCTGCATAGAAAAGCCCTCTTGAATAATTCAGTTCCACATAGTTTGCAGAATGTCAGGAGAGTGGGAGCCTTCTTAATCTCCACAGGCAGGTCATACCAAATGGTGGGGGCCACAATGGGGAAGGCATGTGTTTGGGCAGTTGTTGATTTTGCAAGTTAGTTGGCACCTGCAGAAGGCCCTACTTCAATGAGCGAAGCTGTCATGGGGGTGCATAGGGAGAGAGGCAGTCACACAAATAGGAGGGTGTGAGGTTCTTGCTACTTGGGGAAACGGATTTACCTTTTAACTCTCATGGAGTACATAAACTTGGTTCTCTCTCTTTGGTAGTATAACCTAGGGTCTGGGCACTTCAGAGGACTATGTGGCCCTGAGGAAGTACTGTACTGATTTCTGGGATAAGTTTAAACAAAAATTGATTTATTTAATAAAGAACAAAATAAGTTTCTAGTTATTTTGAACTGTTACTGCGGAAAAAAACTTGTAAATATAACTGGCAAGACTTGGTGTTATGAACAGTCACTCAGACTTCACTCTGACAGGCTAATCTCTTTCTCTCTCATAACCACACTGGCTAAGATCTTTGTCTTAGGCACACAAGATAAAACACAACTTTTTTTTTTTGCCATATAGACTCTCTCACAAAACTTTTAGAGTCACACAGACTCTCTTCAAAGCTCTTTCACACTTCGCTCTCCAAACACACACACACAAATTCCTCTTAGACACCCTGTCCCGTTCCGGGGGTTGCGGGCCGAGAGGACCAGACCCCGGAGCCCCAGCCGAGCCCCCCAGGACCCCCACCACTCACCTTGCCATCAGGGGAAGAAGAACGAGCTATGGGCATGGCGGCCGCCCGCACCACATACCTCGCCGGCCGGGTGAGACAAAGAGACTGTGGCCCGCGGGGTGGCAGCGGAGGAGACGCCGAAGGGCCTGCGGGAGAGGCCGATGAGGAGGGAAACAGCCCCGAACAACAAGAAAGGCGGGGCAGCACCGGTGGCATGGCACAGGGGCTGCTGAGGCCGTCGCCGGCGTGCCGGAGCCCTGCAAGGGAACGCCCTTCTGACGTCCCTGTAAATAAAGAGGGATGGGGCCAAGTACAGGGGGCGGAGGGGTGGTATTGGGGGTGGGAGACGGGAAATAAAAGGCGGAGCGGGGAAGGAGCCAGGGAGGAGGAACACGCTGGGACCAAGAGAGAAGAACAGAGAGAAAGGGCACAGCGGAGAGAGAGGGAACCGAGCAAGGATTGCAGCGTGCTGGCAGAGGGACGTGCGGGGTGCTCTTAACCCCATCCCCTGCCCATCTGAGGCTCCTCAAATCCCCCCTTTTTTGCCCTAACAGTCTCCAGGGCTGCCCGTCCCTCCGTGCAACACAGCCACTGGGGGCGCTACTCCGCGAACTGAGGAGGGGCTTGGAACACCCTTCCTCCCACACTCTCAGTCATCAGCCAATCAAATCATACTTGTCACCCTCTATCTCTCTTCTCATATTACTGCATTCAAACTAAACATTTAAAGGAACACACAAACTAAAACATGGAATCATTACAGAGGGCCCAAGGTCATGCAGGGCTTTGTATGTGTTAGCTAATACCTTAAATTGAGCCTGGTAACTGATGGGCAGCCAATGGAGTGACTGTACAATGCGTGTAATATGTGTAATATGTGTGCTCCTTATAGATCCCAATAATTGCCAAGCTGCAGTGTTCTGTACTAGCTAGAGTTTCTGAATTGATCTTGAGGGGAAACCCAATGTGCAGTGCATTACAGTAATTTAGTCTTTGTGTCACTGTGGTATGGATCCAGGTGGCCAGATCGGCTGTATCAAGGTAAGGGGCATCTTACCGGTTAGGCTGAGTTGGGAGGAAGCCTTTTTTGCAGTTGCATTAACTGGTTTCTCCAGCAATAACATTGGGCACAGTATAACCCTAAAGATCTTAACCGAGACAGCAAGAGTCAGCTGAACTCCATCAGAAGTGGGGAGCACAGTGTCTCACAAGATCTTCACCTTCCCAACCCACATTACATCTGTCTTTTCATGGTTTAGTTTCAATTTGTTCACTCTTAGCCAATTTACCACAGCAGCCAGGCAGCAATTTAGGACTTCTGTTAGATCACCAGGAGATTTGGATAAGGATATGTAGAGCTGGATATCATCTGCATATTGATGACAACCCACCCCAGAGCTGCAGATGAGTTGTCCTAAGAACTTTACATATAGATTGAGAAGCATGGGGGATGCCTACTTCTGCCTCCAAGTGCCTTAACAGGATGGTATGATCTATTATATCAAAGGCTGCAGATAATTCCAATAAGAATAATGAAAAGGCATGGTCTTTACGCTCAAATGGAGGTCATCAATGAAAGATAGCAGAGATGTCTCTATCCCGTAGCCCCACCTGAAGCAAGACTAAAAAGTCTCTAGAGCAGGTGAGTTATCCAAGAAGACCTGGAGTTAGTCTGCTACTATTCTCTCAATCACTTTGCCCAGAAAGGGCATGTTAGAGACCATGTTATAACGGGCCACATAATTTTTTCTGTAGGAATGGTTTTTTTTAAAAAAAGAATAACTGCCTTTTTGAGAGCCTGAGTAAAGGTGCCCTGTATTAGTGATGGATTAATAATAGCTATTAAGGGTTTGTTGATGTGATCCTTGCTTGATTTTAGAAGCCAAGATGGGCAAGGATCCAGGGTACAGGCCTTCACTGATCCTAGTCAACACCCACCACAGAAACTGGGTCAAAATCATCCATAAATAGACCAGGTGGTGTATTAGGCCTTTCTTCTGGTGTGCCTGTGTTACAACTGACATCTAGATCAAGGCATATTCTTGGTATTTGTCAGCAAAAAACCTGGCAAAAGTATCACAGCTAATTGTCTCTTTTCGAGACAACAAAGGCTAAGATGTTGGCGTCAGCCGTTGCTAAGCTACCTAGAACAATTGGGATGGTTGTGAACTAGCTGATGCTATATTTGCAGAGTAATAAGATTTCTTTGCTGCCATCACCACTGCTTTATCGGTCTTCCAATGAACTCTATAGCATAATCTATCAGATTTGGTATGAGTTTGCCACCAGAGACATTCTAGATGTCTCCCTGCTGTCTTCAGGTCACCTAGTTTCACTATCACTTTATGGCAAATTATTCTGAAATCTATAAGATTTACTGGGTTGCTTTCTACAGTTTGACAACAACCCATGGTGTATATCAGCATGTCTAATTCTCAGCATGGCCCCATCTGTGGATACTTAAATACAGAGACTGGAGCCATGAACAGACAAGACAGATCTTTGTACAAAGATGAGGTGTGCAGAAAAATCTGAAATCTGTGTGAGACAGGATGCTGGACTAGATGGACCACTGTTCTGATCTAGCAGGGCTCTGCTTATGTTCTTAAAAAACAAAAGAACACACACTCACATATGCATTGGGGGTTAACACCTCCCAAAGTAATAAGTGCATTGCCTGTAGTTTAAAAATTGAATGTTGTCAGAGAACTCAGTGTTGCTGTCCTTCAGATCTTGGTTTTTTTAGTAAAAGGAAGAGGAAGGGCCTTTTCCAGAGCTGTTTTGGCCTCTTAGTCCACCCTGCTTTCTTCCCACATGCCCTGGATGGAGGATTTATTGGGGCCAGGTACAGCAGCAACCACCCAGCAACTTGCTCCCATGCAGTTTGCACTACTCACCCAGGCTCTGACTTGATGCCACACAACTTGCACGGGCCCAGCAACAGCATCCACACAACTTGAGTGACTTGCCTGGGCCTGGCAGTAGCTACCACACAACTCACCTGCACAAGTTGCTAAAGCACAGGTTTGGCAGTTTGGCCAGACTTTTTCCAGGTGGAGGCTTCCAGGAGGAGGGAAGGAAAGCTGAAAGCCAGTGGTTAGAGTGTCAGACTAGGATCTGAGAGCCCCAGGTTCAAATCTCCACTCTGCCATGGAAGTTTGCTGAGTGACCTTGGGCCTGTTACTGTCTCACAAAAAAGTTGGGAGGTTAAAATGTAGGAGAGGAGAATGATGTAAGCTGATCTGGATTTCTCATTGGGTGGAAAGGTGTGGTATAAACTGAAGGTGTGGTATAAACTTGGTACAGTGGGATGTAATGGTGTGTGGACACTCTGAACACAAAGACTGTGTGACACAGAGTGTTGGACTGGATGGGCCTTTGGCCTGATCCAACATTGGCGTCTCTTATGTTCTTATGTTCTTAATGGGAAAAGTAGTCTAATAGTGTAATGCTAAGCTGAGTTACAACCTTCGGAACCTATTAACTAGTCAATTTAGACTGCAGCCACACACACTAAACAATCCACTTCCAATCCACTTTCTTTCTTTCTTTTTTTAAAGTACCCGAAGGTACACTTTTATTATTTTCTTGTACTCCTAAACACAGACATAAACAACTACAACAAACAACATATATGTCAAGAGACTTGTTACATTTTGTTATTACACCTAATTCATCGCTTCATTATTCTCTAATATTTGTTAATATTCTCTAGTTCCATCTATATATCTAATAGCAAAAGGCACCCCCTGCATGCGGATACCTAAATCCACACATCAGGGGCACCTTGGGGGGAGGGAGATTTCTGTGCACACTTGGGGCAGTCCCCAGGTGTGCACAAAAATCTAAATACCTGAAAAAAATATCAGGGGGATACTTAAATCCCCCCAAAAGTGACAGAGCGTCCCCTGCGCATGCGCAGGGGACGCTCTGCAAACTCCCACTCGGGCCTCACTTCGGAGCTGGGGGGTGGGGGGGAAAGAGCCGGGGGAAAAGAGCAGCGAGGCCCGAGCGGGGGTGAGTGCGGAGGAGACGGGGGAGGAACCGGCGGGATGGGGGGAACTTACCTCCTCCTCCTGCTTCCTCCTCTGCCTCCTGTGTGGAGGTCCCTCCCCCCCGTGAGTATCGCGGGTCCCGCCCCCTTGTTATATTATATTACTACATACTCAAATAATATTTTTGCCACGTCAGCTTAATATTTAACTCCATTCACATTACACCAGTCATATAATCTCTTCCAAGTTTTTTGAAATGTCCATTTCTTTGTACCTCTCATTTCCAATTTATCTATTTCCGCTGCTTCTAAAGGTTTATTGATATACTCCTGTTTGGTTGGTGTTTCTTGAGTCTTCCAATATTTGGCATACAGTATCCTTGCCGCCGTTGACATATATACAATCAGGTATCTATCAGTTTCTTCAAATTATTTCGGAAATATATTTAACAAGAGACTTCCAATCCACTTTCAATGCACTTTCCAACTGGATTTTGCCAGTTCACACACTAACATCCAGTTGGAAAATGGAAACTCATTGATCAGAAAAGTGTTACGTAGGAGGGAACCTGTATCTAGCAGCAGGGGTGGTCTTAGTGATTGTGGGATCCTGGCAAAAGTCTGTGATTGGGACCCAGAATCATGGCCTCCACATCAACCCCTGCCATGATAGCCCTTCAGGTACTTGAAAATGGTTATCATATCATCTCTCAGTTGTCTCCTCTCCAGGCTAAACATACCCAGCTCCTTCAAGCTTTCCTCATAGGACTTGATCTCCAGACCCCTCACCATCTTTGCTGCCCTCCTCTGGACACGTTCCAGCTTGTTTATATATAAATTGTGGTGCCCAAAACCGAACGCAATACTCTAGGTGAGGTCTATACAGAGCAGAGTAAAGCAATACCATCACTTCACATGATCTGGACACTATACTTCTGTTGATACAGCCCAAAATCACATTTGCCTTTTAGCTACCGCATCACACTGCTGACTCATGTTCAGTATATGCCAAGACAAGTCTCCCCCATCCTATAATTATGCATTTGATTTTTCCTCCTAGATGTGTCTTGGGCATAGCACTGAGAGTGGAACTAGGCAAATTATCGATGGAAGCTAGGGCTTGGATTAAAGCATTTCTATTTAAAGTAAAGGTTTTTAAATCTGACGGAGGATCTACGCTACTTGGGCTTATCCAGGCAGATACACATTACAGCCAATGGGACCAAGTATTGGAAAAGAAAATGAAATGCCTAGGAATAAGAAATGATATGATTAAGAATACAGAAAATAAAGACATTATAAAACAATTCAAAAAATCTGTAAGGAAGTTGGATGTTACAATTACGTCTATTAGGGTATGCAGGGTATGTTTGATACTCCATTTGCAAATTGTCCTCCTGATGCAACTGCCGAAATATTTTTATCAATTGACAGTCCCAAACTAAGAAGAGCTTTTACTTTGGCGAGACTGAACATTCTTCCCTCAGCGGTTTTGGAGGGCAGCTTTGCGGGGAGGGCAGGGCATAAATCTGACAATAAATAAATAAATGTAATAAAGTATCATACTCTAATAGAACATGCAGATGCTCATATGATACAATTGAAACCATCAAACATATGATTATGGAGTGCCCTATATTCAATGAGTCACCCCTTTACTTAATGATACGGAGTTGCTAAATGTGTGAGCAAAGGTGTCATGGCTACTTTCGGATACAAATGATAGTGTCACAATAAGCAAATATAAGAGAAATAATACTGAGTAAGGTCTTTTAAAATATATTTTTTGTTCTAATTTATGCTTAAGGTGATAGCCATATGAGCAGTACTAGATAGATAAACAGATAGATAGATAGATATTTTATTTTGCTTACCTAAATGCAGAAGTTTACATTTATCCCCATTAAAATTCATTTTATTTGTTTTAGCCCAGTTTTCCAGCCTGTCAAGATCATCCTGTATCCTGACTCTGTCTTCTACCATATTTGCTACCCCTACCAATTTAGTATCATCTGCAAATTTAATACACCTTCCCTCTATTCCTTTATCCAAATCATCCAGTTGAAGAATCCCAGGACAGATCCTTGAGGCACTTCACTTGTCACTCTTCTCCAAGAGGCTGAGGAACCATTAACAAGCACTCTTTGGGTGCGATCCATCAAGCAGTTACAGATCCACCTAATAGTAATAGGATCCAAACCACATTTTACCAATTTGCCAACAAGAATATTATGTGGAACCTTAGCAAAACCCTTACGGAAATAAAGGTAAACTATGTCTACAGCATTCCCCTGATCTTGCAAGATAGTAACTTTCTTAAAAAAAAAAAAGATATAAGGTTAGTCTGATATGATTTGTTCTTGAGAAACCAATGCTGGCTCTTAGTAATCACAGCCGTCCTTTCTAAATGCTCAAGGACTATCTGATTTATTTATTAGTTATTATTTATTTATTTTAGCCCAGTGGAACATCTCTGCCTTACATGCCCTGCAGAAAGGTAGCAGCTCCCGCAGGGCACGGATGTCTTCCAGCAGAGCATTCCACCAGGCAGGGGCCAGGGCTGAAAAGGCCCTGGCCCTGGTCGAGGACAGCCGGACTTCTCTTGGGCCGGGGACCACCTGTAAGTTCTTATTTCCTGAGTGTAGTGCTCTTCCAGGGGCATATTGGGAGAGGCGGTCCTGAAGTTATGTAGGTCCCTGACTGCTAAGGGCCTTAAAGGTCAAAAACAGAACCTTGAACCTGATCCGGTGCTCCACTGGAAGCCAGTGCAGCTCATGCAACACTGGTTGAATAGGTACTGTACGAGGGGTCCCTGTGAGGATCCACACAGCTGTATTTTGGACCAGTTGACGCTTCTGGGTCAGGTGCAGGGGCAGGCCCGCATACAGTGAATTATAGTAATGCAGCCTGGAGGTGACCATTGCATGGATTACTGTGGCTAGCTTGGGGCGAGACAGGTAGGGGCCCAGCTGCCTGACCTGGCAAAGTTAAAAAAAATGCAGCCAAACAGCTCCAGAAATTTCTGGAGGATGCATCAGTGTTGGATCCATTTCCATCAGGCTTCCAGAGTCACGCCCAGGCTCCTGACGGTCTGCGCCGGTGATAGTGGCACACCCTCAAGAGTCGGGATCGGACGACCCGATTGAGCTTCCCTCTAGCCCAGCCACAGAACCTCCATCTCTCCTGGATTCAGTTTCAGTCGACTCTGTTTTAACCATCTCGCCACAGCCTTCAAGCTTAGTTTGCTTAGGATGGCACTGCTAATGGAGTTTATTTTGGAATTCAGAGTTGTGTCCTGACTATCTCAGAACACGTATTCTTGAACTATAATGCAGATACCCAGGCACCCGAATAATTGCTCAGCCTATTCTTCCCTGAATATTACTGAATGCTGTTAATTTCTCAGTTTGAGCTGGTTATAATAATGAGAGAGGTTGGATCCAATGATGGATTAAAATTTTCCCCGTGTTCTCCTTCCAGCGGTCTTTTCTGACTCAAGAAGACTAGTAGCCATGCAGTTGGGGTGGGGCCGGTCACACTGCACCAACTGATATGGGAGCATACCAGGGAGGAGACGCAAGGGAGCGTTCACACTGTTGGCCCGCCCCTGGTGGAGGCACAGCTGGAAGGCGTGGCTTTCTTTTTGGTAATCTGGAGATGTGTGCTTATGTGCACAAGAAAAAACACGGCTTTTGGCGTTCACCCTTTGTTGGTGCGGGATGGACAAGGGATAATCACGCTTTCCAGGGTTTGATACCACTTTCACCTGGTATCTTTTAAACTTGGGAGGGAAGCATTGCAAGACGGATTGAGTACGGCTGGGGAACGCCGAACAGATGTGCCTATGTGAACGGCCCTTTTAATCCATTTATGAAACGTGCCTATATCGGGCCAAACGGCCAGGCTGAACTCGGCCTTAGTTTCATCCTTTGATAATCAAACATCTGAATATATATCCTTAGTGCTTCTAACAGCTCTTCCCATATGGATAACTTGTTCGAGAGGCGAAATACACAAACTGTGAATGGAAAATGCTTCCAGAACAGTCTGGAGAAACTCTTGAGCATGGGATCAGGTTCTCTTTTTACACATGGTACATATCTGTCAGGAAGCAGGCTTAACATATAAAATAGGCAACCAATTTCTTTCCTATGTTGTTTCAGCCAATGCTGAGCTTTCGGATTCTGAAATCCAAGGGGGACAATATTCCCAATTGTTACATCTAAGACAGTTGAGCTACCATAAGGTTCATTTTTTAAAACCTTTTTATGTAGAGGGAGTCTTTCTATTCTGGTGTTACCATGGATTTTGTATGTCTTGGCATTGCAGCATATTCTTGGGGAAATCCTACAAGTCTTGTTAGGAAGCCTGACCACATCACACTCTCTCTGTGGCACAAAGTACACTCTTAGTTTTCTTGGCTATGCTATGCAATATCTTTTTTTTAAGTATAAGGATTTCCATTTGAAAATGTCAGCAATATGAGCCCAAAGACACCCATAACTTCCTGTATGTTTCTTACAGCTTATTCAGATCTTATATCCTAAAAGCTGAACTCATCAATCAAACCTCTCTCAAGATGTGTGGACATTTAAATAGCAGGATGGCACTGAAATGTAAAAGGACATGTGTGCAAAAACATATTTATATGCATTCAACCCCTTTAAACTGTAGGCTCATTTTATATATTATCAGCAGCATTTTATATATTATCAACAGGGAACAGTGGCTGAGGTGGCAGTGGGCGGGAAAGAGGAGCAGACCCAGCATGCAGCCAATGGCATGCAATTACTCTTGAGTGGCGGTTGATGGGCCAATGACTGATGGAGCACACTGCACAGCCAATGGGAGAGCTGGAAATGGCCAATACATAAGGGAGTTATTATATTAAGATTATACTTGATAAAATCACAACACAAATTGTTGCATGTGACTACGACATGTTTTAATTCTAAAATAACAATATAAAATATAGGTAATACCTGTTCATTTTCATAAATGGAGATGAATGGTTATCCACAATTATAAATATCTGTGGCGCTTTACATGGTATTTTTCCATGTGGGCTTCTTTCCGTGCGGGTTTTTTTCTGTGTGGGCTTTTTGGTGTATGGGCTTTCCCCCCATGTGGGCTTTTTCCCTGTGAGCATTTATGACCATGGGGTTTTTTTCTGTGGGCTTTTTCCTGTGGGCTTTTTCCTGGTCACTGGGAAATAGTTTACCATAAAATGGAAATTTAAAAAAAATATCAAAGTGACTTCTATCAACAAGTTAAATGTCATTTAGAAAATAAAACTGGGGGGAAACATATTGGCATATTGCAGTTAAACACTCATTGGACATGCGGTTTGCTGCTTTCCTTGTGCATATCCTTTATTAATTCTATTGTCCTCTTTCTTTAGTGTGCAAGAGCTCAACTGAATATTGGCAGCAACAGTTACTTTGTTCATCAGTTCTTGATCTTTATCACACACACACACACACACACACATACACATATATACACACACACACACATACACACACACAACAGGCATAGATTGTAATGGCAGAGTTGGCACCCCTTTAGTTGGTGATAGCGATGGTGACGGTGGCGGCTCCTTAATCGAAGGCCTGGTGGAAGAGCTCCGTCTTGCAGGCCCTGCGGAACTGTCAAAGGTCCTGCAGGGTCCTGATCTCTTCTGGGAGCTCATTCCACCAGTACGGAGCCGCCACCGAGAACGCCCTGGCCCTGGTTGTTGCCAGTCTGACGTCTTTGGTGCCTGGGAGGGTCAAAAGGTTTTGTGACCCTGAACACTGTGCTCGCTGGGGTACATATGGTGAAAGGCAGTCCCTCATGTATGTTGGCCTCGGACCATATAGGGCTTTAAAGGTAAGAACCAGCACCTTGAAGCAAACTTGGAATGCTATCAGCAGCCAGTGTAATGCCTTTAGCATAGGCTGGATGTGCTCCCACATAGGGAGGACCATCAGAAACCTGGCCACTGCATTTTGCACCAGCTGCAGCTTCCGAATTTAGCCCCATGTAGAGAGCATTTCAGTAGTCCAACCTTGAGATGACCATTGCATGGATCACTGTTGCCAAGTTGTTGAGGTCGAGGAAGGGAACCAACTGCCTAATCAGCTGGAGGTGGTCAAATGCTGACTTGGCAAATCCATTGTTAAGGAGGGGTCCAAGAGCACTTCCAGGCTCCTAACCTCCGGTGCTGGCACCAATGGCACCCCATCAAAGGTCAGGAGTAGGATCTCTACCCTCGGACCACCCCGGCTCAGGCACAGGACCTCTGTCTTCATCAGATTTAGTTTCAGCCAGCTCAGACTAAGCCAACCAGCCACGGCTTGTAACTTCCAGTTTAGAGTCAGGTTATTAGACCTGGTGTTACACAATGCAAATGTCGGAGGGGGGTCATTTGCCCTAGCCCCACTGCCTACAACCTTGGGGATGGGATGTAGACTGGAAGGAGGCCAAGCTATTACACTTCTCTGCCCCCTTCTCTTCTCTCTCTCTAGTCCCACTGCTGTACTTTACCCTCCCCAGGAGCACTGGAATCCCTTATCCACTCATTGCCACATCTAGCAGTCTTCGCAAGCCTCAGACCGGCTAGTGGGACTGATGTCAAGTATCCAATGTTTGTATGCAGTACCAGTAGTGGTATACAGCTTCCAGCCCTGTTGGGTCAACAATTTAAATCTAACCTAACCTACCGTGTGATCCAATTACATACCTGATTGCCACTAATTCTGATCACCTGACCAGTGATTTACATAAAGGTCAGTGAATATTTACAAAATGTTCTAATTAATACAATAGTCAATCGAATAGGTAGCCAATATAATATAATTAATTTGGTTAAGGTTAATATTTTTTGTTGTTGTTCAGTCGCACAGTCGAGTCTGACTCGTCGTGACCCCATGGATCAGATCACACCAGGCCTTCCGGTCTTCCCCCGTCCTCTGAAGTTTGCTCAACTTCATGTTCGTTGCATCTATGACACTGTCTAACCATCTTAATATAGCTGAATAAAAAACCAAACAATTTAATCAGGTATTTGATACAATTAATTCTTCCATTTAAAATGATCCTTTAAATTCAGCTAAAGCTCCAATTCATTATGGCATCCAAATGCAGGTGCTTTAGAGCATTTTTGTTTGTTTACTTCCTACAAGCAGGATTCTAAAGTGGAATTAAGCAAAGAATAGACAAGAGCAAGTCTGGTTTCTTGCTCCTTAACAGGCCAGCCCTATAGCATGCATTCCAGGCCCATAGCTACCATGGGGCCCACGGGGCCTAGTGGTTTTTATAGGCCCCTCCCTGAGCCATGGCTCCCCCTCTCCCCCGGGCCACCTCACCCCGATTGCCTGTTGGCAGGGAGGATGAGGGCAGCACAAGCAGCAGCAGTAGCGAGGCTGGGCTTAAGAGAGCGGTCCGGACAGGCAGCGAGTGCGAATGGTACAAGGAGAAGCCTCCATCTTGGGCTTCCACTAGGTGCTCGCTGTACCACCCACCAGCAGCAGGTAAAGCCAGCCAGGCACGCAAGGAGGCTAGCCGCGACCTCCTCTTGCCCCTGGCAGGCATGCCTGGCTGCGCTCCATTGTGCCAACAAGTCCACACACAGTGGTTTGTGGCCAGCCTGGCCACTGTGTGCCTCACCTCTCACAGCCCCAAAACTGAGGGCGGATGTCAGGCTGACCCTTGCGCCGTGCCGCAGGAAGAGGAACTGGGGCTCCTTGGGGTGGGGGGAAGACACTCTGCAGGGACAGCCTACCCTTGCTGAGGGGTGGTGGTGGAGGGAAGCTACGGCTGCTGGGCATTACTCCCCCTTGCTCTGGAGCCTGGGGGGGGGTACAAGGCTGCCTTAGGAGTTCTAAGGAGTCCCACCAATTAAATCACAGTTAATTTAATTAACTTTGTTTTAATTGGCTACTGGCCCCCCAATGCCCCGTCCCCCCGAAATCCCTAGCTACGGGGCTGATGCATTCCTTCCCATCTTACAGAGAATACAAACAAAACTGTTGCCTCTTGTTCCAAAGGATCCAGGCATGTGGTAGGATTCTGGGGCGAGGAGGTGAGATTAAGGTTTAGGCTACCCCCCCCCACCTCTGCTGTTATGTCCCTCTCTACTTCTGTAATGTTGTCATTGGCTGCTAAGAAGGCATTGCTTAATCCTGCATTCAGTCACGATCAATAACTGGAATAGCTTAGGCAAATAGCACCCCAGGTTATATAAAAATGAGACACCCCCCCTCCAGTGACTCAGTAATGTGATTGGGGGGAAATGTGTAAAACCATCTATTTGTGAACTTCTGCAAGGCTGAGACATGATTTAAATTCTGCTCCACAAGATCCATCTGCTTCCTGTGATAGGTAATTTTAGGGCCAAAGTAGATGAGATGCTGGATATCGGTGGCTGGATTCCCACACTTTATATTGATGGTACCAGTAATAGCCAAAGTGGGAGGGGGTGAATTGGATGAGGAGTTAATGGCATTAACAAACCCAGAGCCATTACAAGCCAGGCCCGCCATGTATGGGAATCCTGATGCAGCTTATAATGAACATGGAGAAAAGTTACTATTTTCAACAGTTGCCTCTTGCAATAGATCCTGACAGTACTGAGAATTAAACCGAGGGCTTAATGCTTTTCCAAGTTGCTTCGAAGGCACAATTTAGAAATTTTTATCTTTTTGGCATTCACCAAATCAGCCTGAAGTCACTGAAGCCACTCACTGCAGGCAGACATGGAATGAAAGGAACTAACAGAGATTTGGATGTTAAAAGGCCACAACTTTATTAAATGCAATTAACTGTGCGATGGGCAATAACTAAATGCAGGGGTCATTTCCTGTGGGAGCACACAGCAGTGGAGCTCTGACAGTAAGGAGCCCAGGGGGCGGGCACATGCAAAAAGCCCCACCCCCTGCTCCCAGCAGCCCTCAGTCAGGCCACAAGGAGCAAGAAGCAGCCAGGTAAGTTGCAGAGCCCCCCCCATCCTGCATTCAGGTACAAGCTCTCCCTCCTCTGTGAGGGCAGCTCTGCGCGTTCCCCCCCCCCATAGCTAGCAATCCAAAATAGTCCAGTGGCACCTTTAAGACCAAGTTTTATTCAGGTACAAGCTCTCCCTCCTCTGCGAGGGCAGATCTGCACGTCCCCCCCCCGATAGCTAGCAATCCAAAACAGTCCAGTGGAGCCTGAGTGGTGGGTGTTGCCTTCTGACACACTTCTGGTGATGTCAGGGGGTGTGGCATATGCAAATAAGTTATGCTAATGAGTTATCCTAATGAGCCCCTGCACCTCTTTTTCTACGAAATGACCTCTGACTAAATACAAATAAAATACAGTGCAGGTAAACTGGTAGGATGCAGAAGAATCAGTCCTCCTTTGCATCCCTGAAACTCAAGACAATTCCACCCTAGCTATGTGCCTCTAAACAGTCTTCTGGACTCTTCAGATGCCTTGTTACCAAACAGTAACATATGCTAGAGCAGTCATCAGACTCGACACTTTTAGTTTTGCAGTTTTACCCACACTGCAATCACCATGAAGAACAAATTCCTCTTGGCTCTGGAGGGCAACCAAGTTCCGCTCATTGTACCAGACAGGAAGCATAGGTGGGTACCACATCTCAGGAAAGAGGCTGGAGTTGAGACAACCTCCCTTTTCATAGCTGCTCCAGCCTCTACCCCATTGGCCCATTCAATAAAGGCCACACAGGAGGACTCTTTCCTCAATAGGTTGCCCCAAAATCCACCACCCGCACCCAACCACTTATGGGGAGGACCACAGTAACATTGTTAATATATATATTCTCTTAAACATTCTCCATGATTTTGGGGGATACATTTTTCCTCTCCCAGGATATCTTAGTATATGGATTGAAAATGAAGAGTAAATATATGTATTTGAAACAAACACTTGATCTTATTCATCCCTTGTGGCTCATGACTTCTATTTTTTCCCCTCCCCTTATCTGCTCACTTTTGTCTTTCTTGCTGTCAAAACTTAGATAGTAAATTCCTTGGGGTATTTCACAAACTGTATATGTTACCTCTCCACAAAACCTGCTCAGGTCCTGGTAAAACCATAAAACATTCTGCAAATCAGAGTGATTATGAATGGTACCATAGCTACACCAACAACAATAACAATGGGACTTTCTGTGTATTGTGACATTCAGCACAAGACTTCTTCCACTGTAATACCATTCTGTCCTTTTTATATATTGTCAGGAATAACTAAACATTAGTTGCTATGGATTTTCCGGGATGTGTGGCCGTGGTCTTGGCATTGTAGAAACGTCAGGTCCTACAATGCCAAGACCACGGCCACACATCCTGGAAAATCTACAGCAACTAATGAACTCTGGCCGTGAAAACCTTTGACAACATATAGGATAACTAAACAGTTTTTACCACTTTTCCAGTTCATTTTGGATATGTGATTACCTGCATTCTAGAATCATGGACTGGTATCCCATAAACATCTGAAGTGCTTTGCAAAGTGTATCTATGCAATTTTAAATCTGTGCTCTTATAGTTGGCAACAGCAATGTTCTGTATATATTTCTCAAAACTTTAACAGAACATCTGCAAAATAAGTATTGCAGTAGGTAGTATATAGCTCTTTGAAGCTGAGTTTTTGACTGAGCCACCCCAGAGCAGACCTGATTCCCATCTCTTTTGGAAGAATCCTGTTTTAGGGCTGAGGTCATAAACCTTCACAATGTATAGATCTTGCGGCTCACGAACATGTGGGAAACATATTAAGAAAACAAGACATCTCTATTTTTCTGCCGTGGCAAGGATTTATTTGAGTATCTGCCACTGATTCTGTCAGACAAATCGGAATAAGCAAGGATAAAGCTTCATTACTAAATGGCCTTGAAGCCTTTTATCTGTAGCAGAAATATTTCATGGCATTTTGTGTGTGTTTGTTTTCAAAACATAAGAATCGTTCCATACCAGTAGCTAAGGAAGAGTCGTGGTCAGAGAGATGATTGCTTGTAATGAAGGGGTCATATTCAGTAAACTATTTAGCATTATCAACTGTGTTCAGATTCTATGTCTAATCAGAACTAATCCATTTTTCCACCCAGCAAGTGACATATTCAGTTCACTCTGCATTTAGAAGAACAGACGAGGAAAATGCTGTGATGCAGGCAGGGAGTTGGATCCCATCTAAAATTTCCTTGTGTGCAAAGGGAGAGTTTTCAATTGTTTTCCATCCTGTGTCAGACCTCCAGTTCCCCCAAAACTATCCCCAAGGTTTCCCCATCCCCTAGGAGCAGCATTTCAGGGCTGCAGGAAGAGGGAAGAGCTGAGAAGTCACGCGTCCTTCTATCCATCTATCATAAGCTAAATTGAAAACTGCCAACTCTTAGAAACAGGTTGCCAAACATAATATTGTGGCATTTAGTCACACCGGCCACATGACCACAGAAACGTCTTTGGACAGCGCTGGCTCTTCGGCTTGGAAACGGAGATGAGCACCGCAACCCTAGAGTCGGACTCGACTGGCTTTCGAGCAAGGGAAACATTTACCTTTACCTAGTCTTTATTTTAAGACCGATAGTTTAGAATGCTGTAATATTTGCACCCACAGTGTCACACTAAGACTTCAGCTTTATGTCTATCTATTTGGGTGTCAAGTCACGCCGAAATCAATGGCATTTACATCCAGAGAAGCCTGTAAAGAACCTAGTAGCATGTTTGTAGGATTTCAAGCCGTTAAAATAAGAAATCTACTGTCTCGGGTAAAATATTGCTTCCTCGCTTCCTAAAACAAACCGTAGCCAAGTACTCTGTTAAGACATTTAGAAAGTTCCTAAACGATTTCCATGCTAAAAATATTTTATATAGTCTATTCAGTTACCTTCTTGGAATAGAATATAATTGCTTTCCTGAACCAACATTGACACAAATACTTTTTTCTCCTTTCTACCAGTGGAGAGAGTTAATTTTGGATCCTGATATTAAGAACAGATACTGGCTTTGAATAAGGCATTGTTTCTTGGCCAGATCAGTAGCAGTTACCTCCTCTTTCCTTTCAGTTTTCATTCAAGAGTCCAACGACGTAACAGCGCAAAAGGGGAAACAGAACTTGGAATGCTCGTCAACATTGTATTTTGCTTTACTCCCCGCTAGCAAAGTTCATTAATTCCTTTTTGCCATCAGATCCTCCCCCCCAGTAAAGAGCAGAGAATGACTATTTGTAGAAGTCAGCCTCTGTCCTTTATTTTAATGAGAACGCCAGCTTTAAATCCCTTCTGATCACTTTTATTTCTTACTGGGACTAAATAAGGATATTCCCAGTGGTGCATTAATCTGTGTTGGCACTGTTTTAATCAACAGATCTCAAAGAGGCTGTGGAGTAACATGCTGCCTGCCACCCACTTGGGCTGTTTCTTCACTAATAGGGTCGACTGTGTTCCACAGAGCGTCTGCTGCTTGCACTGTAATTTAAGCCAAACCCTTTCTGAATTCATACTCTCACCACAGGCACAGAGAGTTGTCTTTTTTTGTTTTGTTTCTGGCTATGTTTATCAAATCAAGGCTGGAGAAGGAACTAGCAGTAGCAAGACCCAGGCTTTAAAAGCACATCTAGCACCAATTTCAAAAACTGCATAACAATTAAGACCATTCCTCCTCTTCCTTCAGTCCTTTGAAAAGCCTTAATGTTTTGTCCTAGGTTGTGAAATTTTTGAACTGCCAGGGTAAATGAGGAAACAATTACAAGACGTTGGCTTGCAAAGTGTCCGGATTTGCCAAATAACTTTATCTTTCTTTTTTTCATCCTGGGTAAAAACATGCTAAACCATAAGCCAGATTGTTAAACTGAAACACACAGCAGTTTCCAGAGTCACCCCCCCCCCTCTTTTGTGCTGAATTTATCTGGATGGGTTTTCCATAACGTTATTTTTTTTTTGCCAATGACTACTTTTGAAGATAGTATGTTTTGAATTTGCTGAGTGATCTACTGCTTTGTGCTTACTTTTCAGGACTTTTATGAAGCGATTTATAATGCCCATTTTGGTAGTAAGACAAAGTTATGAGCTGACAGGTAAAATATAATTAGAGTGCATATCCATACAAGGAGAAAGAGGTGACTCTTAAAACTATCTAAGCAATCTGTTTGCACTCATTTCATTCACAGAGGTGAATAAGGGGTTTCTGCACTGAAATATTTGTTTCCTAAGGTTTACTGTGAGTCTGGAAAAGTTGTTGGCTGAGGTTTTATATAAAGAAGTCAATGAGCATTCCCATTTAGCTTTTATTGTTACTTACACTTTAGGAGGAGCTGCACTGGCTCAAGTGGTTAAGACGCTGAACTGCAGGCTGTGGAAGGTCGGTAGTTCAGCAGTTCGAGACCCGAGTGTGCCTCATGATGTAGTGAGCTCCCGTCTCTAGTTCCAGCTCCTGCCAACCTCGCATTTCGAAAGCAAGAAATTGCAAGTAGATAAATAGGGACCACTTCGGTGGGAAGGTAACAGCGTTCCGTGCGCCTTGGTGTTGAGTCATGCCGGCCACATGACCACGGAAACATCTTCGGACAGCACTGGCTCTTCGGCTTTGAAACGGAGATGAGCACTGCAACCCTAGAGTTGGATTTGACTGGCTTTCAAGCAAGGGAACCTTTACTTTACACATTAGGATTGTTTTATTTTTAACAACCTGATCCGCATCCTAGTGAAGTGACGTTGAACTAAATTGGACTAAAATAATTTCAATCACTGTGTCAGTTTAACTGGATTTCATAGAATCATAGAGTGGGAGGGATCTCCAGGGTCATCTAGTCCAACCCCCTACGCAATGCAGGAAATTCACAAATACCTCCCCCACATACACCAGCAGTGACCACTGTTCCACATCCAGAAGATGTCAAAAGCCTCCATGATCCCTGGCTAAAGTGGCCTGGAGAAAAATTGCTTCCTGACCCCAAAGTGGCGATCAGCATTTCCCTGGGCATGTAAGACAGGGCCACAAGAACTAAGCACCGAGGAAACCCTTCCTGCCCTCCCTCTCATGATCTGCCTAGGTTCACAGAATCAGCATTGATGTCAGATCTGGTTTTTCAGGTTACAAATCAGCAGTTATACAAAATATATAACACTTTAAGGGCCACCTCTTCTCCTTGTCAATCTCTGTCCCATTTTGGCCAGTGCTAAGCCGAGGCCCAGACTTACCCCGGGGTCCTGTTCAATGTTCCCTCTAAGCTGCGGTGTCTTATGAGCAGAAATTCTACTTTGTGAGCTACTGGCATTAAAGTTGTGAGCGAGCAATTTGGCCACTGCATAAATTAGTTTGCTCTGGAGCCATCCTCCTGAGCTAAGACAAAAATGTGTGAGCCAGAGGCTAAAAAACTGTGAGCTAGCTCACACTAACTCAGCTTAGAGGGAACACTGGTCCTGTTTGTGGTGCTACAGGGAGGAGAGGAGGACAAAGGCAGCGATGGCATCCTGGCCAGGTGGAGAAGGTGGGCACAGTGACGAGCATGGGAAGCTGGTGCCTGCCCTACCAGACGCTGGGCCTATCAATAAGGCTGGGGTGGCTGGGTGGGCGGGAGTGCACTGTGCCACCCCCACCTGCCATCTTGCTGGCATCGGAAGAATTGCTTTGGCCTCTGTGGCCCATCCATTTGCTCCATGGTGCAGCATGTGGCCTGTTGAGGTTGGCCGGGAGCCTTGGAGAGAGCCCAGTGAGGAGGTCCAGCAGCACCGGTGAGGACTGAGGCCACGCTTCAACACCCCTCCTTCCTTGCAACTCTTAGCCAGGCTGCTTTAACGTAGAGGGCGTAGGGGTCAGTATGTGGTATGAGGGTGGGGGCTGAGACTTTGTTGGCTGTCCCATTTACATGGACTGAAGCTGCACTTCTGCTTAGTCGTGGCTGCCATTTTATTTTTTAGCATAGCTAATGGGTTTCCCAACCCATGCAATACTTTCAAAGTGCACAGAGCAGTGGAGGAGGATACACCTGATTTAGGGTTGCCAAGTCCTACCTTCCCCCCAGCGGGGGACTTTGGGGGGCATTCCGAAGGGGACGGGGCATCCCCAATATGATGACATCACGTTGGGGACATTCGTCCCCTGCCCGCCCACCTGCCCGGGGCGCATTTAACTGCAGGTAGCCAGCATTTCCCTGTGCGCCTGTCCTCTGCAAAGATCGGCCGGGTGGAAGCACCAGCTCCCTGCAGTTAAAGGGGCCCCAAGTTTGGTGAGGATTGGATTTACAGGGTCCAAGTTACAGCCCCCCAAAGAAGGCACCTCCCAGGAAAGTGCTTTCTGGGGAAATGACAGGCTGTCATTTCCCCAGAAAGGAGTTTCCTGGGGCACCTTAATGGGGGGGAGGGTATGACTTGGACCCCATAAATCCAATCCTCACCAAACTTGGAGGCCAGGTAGAGGAAAGTCAGCTAGAGATCCCGTGCAAGATTGGTGACTCTATCATTCAGGGGGGCATTCTGCTGCCTCATGAAGCTCACAAACAAGAATATTTTTATTAATTTTCAGAAAGAAAAAGTAAAAAAAATGAGTTACAATGTCACAGTATCTAATGAAATTTCTCATACATAACAATGCTAACTAATATTTTACCATATCAGAAACTTCCATCTTAGCAACACTATATATTAAAAGCTTCTTATTTCTTTAACACAAATCTAAATAAACTACTAGCATTTCTACTATATATACTCTAATGTCAAGTTAAGCTTGTATATTTCTACAGTCATAATTCTGTGCCTTATCTCTTTGTATGTGGAAAAATTTGCCTTTGCTTCTTCCCATCTGTATTCACTTCTTGGAGTCGTTAAGGCTTCCTGTCTTATGTAGCTTCTTAATTTCTCTTTAGACAAAAAGATCATCCCATACAATAGATCCTCTTGTATCTTCTCCTTTACCCTTTCACAAATTAAAGAGTTTGTTATGTTTTCCATAGGTCTGTTAATTTGTCCTGTGTAGCTTCTTATATTCTCTTTGGCTGGAAAGGAAATTCCATAGGCTGAATCATCTTGCCTGGAGTCCTGCTCTTTGGCTAGGATCAGTTGTCTCTGTGGGTCTTCCTTCTCAGTTACAGTTTTTGACTGCATACTCTGCTCCTTATTATAAAGTCTCTCAAAAGCTTCTGTAATCGCTTGTTGAATTGAATCCCCAAGAATCTTTTGGAATTGTTCCCAGGAAAACTGTTTCTCTTGTACATTGTCTGGATCATCTAAAGGTGGCATGTTTTTCTGAGAGTGCTGATCATTCATTTCAATGCAATAACAAGAATCTCAGTTGAGTCTAACGAAGCTCAGCATCTCTGCAAGTACTTATCAGCAGATTCTCAAAACAGAGTGCGCTTCTATTCTGTTCTCAGCAGTAACACATGATGTTGCAAAGGGTTGTCGCAAGATGTTTTGTTTCACTCTGTATATCTTTCTTTCTTTCTTTCTTTTTAAAACAAGCTTAAGAAGAAAATTTATAGTTCTCTTGTAGAGGCTGAGATTGCTCTTTGCCCCAGTAAGTGTTTATCTCAACATTCTTGTAATGACTCTTATCTTGTCCCGGCCACTTCACGGGGGAAGGGATTCCACTTCTCCTTTCTGTATCATTTTGGAGATTTAAAGGGGCTTATTCAAAGAAATCATCATATTCTTCAATGTTGCTGTTGCTATTACAGGTACTCACAGGTGTATGTTTTCGTTGGTGTGCTGGATGAGGTGATCCAGGGCTTCCACCCACTTGTTGCCTCAAGCGAGGGGCCTGAATCAAGTCCCTTGCTCCAGACCCCCCCCTCCAGGAGGTCCAGTAGGGAACCAGGCGTGGAACTTCTGCAGGAGTTTAGGGGCCCGCACATGTTTACTTGCCACCCACTCCTGATGCTGGGGACCCTAATGCACCTATTCTACCAGTCTCTAGCTTGCACAGGATCTGTTCTACACACTCCTGAATATCCTGAACCTGCACCTGTCAAAATGGTCATTTTGAGAGACATCAAAGTCACAGGGAACCTCCCCCAGATGCTCTTCGACATGCCCTCCAAATTGTTACTTTGAAGTTTTGTTAACATTTTGATTGAGTGGAGACAGTCTGACTGGGAATATATCTGCTCACAAACCAGCATGAACCTCCATGAACAGCTTGGAAATTTGTAGAAAGTTTGTGCCAGTTGCCATGCCATTAATTTGACTTCACGAAGCATGAACCGGCAAAAATACCTCACGAACGTTAGTTTGTGAGCCAGATTGTGCCCATCCCTACCAAGCCTTTCCAGAAAAGATAAGATAGTCTCACTGCACCCCATATTTGAAAGATTTTGGGATTTTAGGGTGTGGCTATTTTATATATACATAATTGTGGGAGTCTCAAATGACTTTCTTAAACCTTCTAATTAATTCTCTCTAGAGACATGATGTTAAGCACCTCTGAGCATTCCAAAGAATAATTGTTGCAAGCTCCATTCCATTTGTTCTAGGATTTATTCTGGGCACAAAGCCAATGATTCATTTGTTATTTGTCTCAAGGCTGAAGCTGTAGGTTAGCTGGAAGTGAAAAATGCTTGTTTGCAAATTTACACAAAAGCCTAAAAGCAAAATCTCAGGCCTACCGTGTCAAAACATCCTAAACAGTGCTTTTAGCTAGAATCTGCTACACCTCTCATTCAAAATGTATGTTTTTAAAATTCAAAGCTTCAAATGTGAATTTTCAGAGAGAGAATGCACTTATGTTTTATACAAGAAGATGTTTTTATTTCTGTTTTGAGATCTATATATACAATCTGCTAGGAAAATAAACAACACTCCTCCCTTTTGCCTCAATTTCCCCCATGTCTACTCAATCCTCAAAAAAACAGGATTGAGTAGACGCGGGGAAAATCGCACGAAGCTGCGGGGCAAAATGCGGTCGTGCAGCAGCTTGTGTGAATTTGACACGTACCATCGGGCCAAAGAGAAGAGTGAGCGTGGAGCAGTGCTTTTGTGGAATCTACCCAGAAAGCAGCAGAGGGAAAAGCTTTTAACCTATCCAAAAGAAAAACTTTCAGGTATTTAGGGAAGGTCAATTGGTAAAAATATGATGGAAGGCACAACAACAACAACAACAACAACAAAAACCCCTAGAGCACACGCTATAATCCATGAGAGATTATAGAGAGAGCATTGAGGCCTGAGGGCCAATAGAAAGAAAAAAGGGAGGGAAAGGGAGTAGACTGCTCCAAAATATGGCATTTAGATTTGAGACTGAGTCTCCATAGTGACACATAGCAATCAGAATTTACAAAGGAAACCAGAAGCTTCCCTACAAAACAGAGCCTTCATGGAAAATTATGAAGCCAGCTTCCAAGCTTGGCATTCTACTGATCCAAGACCCAATTCCAATCAAAGGACCACAGTGACTATGCAATGGGGAAACTCCCTGAATTTTCCAACAATTTTTTTCAAAAGGTAGATCAACAGAGCTATCCAAAAGGTCACACCATATAAAAACGGTGACAATACTTTGGCCCTAAAAACTTGAACTGTGACAATACTTTGGCCCTAAAAACTGACCCCCAGAAGAAGAAAAAAGAAACAATTAATAGCTGCTGAAGAACTGAGTGCAGAGAGGAGGGCACACTCTTTATGAGCCCTCCATTAGAGGGAAGCTTGATAGAGAAGGCTGAGATAGTGAATGGGATATGTTCAGTTGGCTGATTGTTTAGCTTCCAAGACAACTTTAGCTTGCTTTCCCCCCCCCCAATGGATTACTGAACCATCACCAACAGAATAATTCTGAAAACTGTCAGGAGCCCATGCAGACCCCACTGGGGATCTAGATAAAAGAACAGCATCATCTGCATACAGTTGGGTTTTTATTGTGTTGCAGCAATTCCCTCCCCCATTAGTGGATTGGCACATAATTGTCTTGGTTTAGGGTGATGGAAGCAGGTGTTAACAGTGAGAATTTCTGCTGCACAGTGTGCAGTGTCACCATTGTATGACAAGGGGGTGGGTGAAGTATAGGATTGTGTTGTGGCAAACTGGGACACAGCTACTAAGTCTCATTAGGGGCCAGATCCTGGGTGCAGTTAACTTAATTAATTTATTTATTTTAAAAGGGAAGGAGAGTTCTAGAAGTTCATTGGGTTTTCAACTAAAGGTTGGGGGTTAAGGGTTGGGATAATTCATTAACATTATAAATAGGGGTGGGACCTTCATTGTATTACATAGTTCATAGCCAGTTTTCTCTATAGTTCATTAAAGATTTATTTATAATTGATGGGGGGGTTCAAAGCAGTTTATATAGCCAATCAAGGGTTATTTTATAAAAATAAGTTAATTTAATTAAAATAAATTAAATAACTAAATTGACAAAATGTAAATAAATAGATACCTAAGGAAGAAAACAGAGGAAAGCATAGTTCAGGAAGAACTTACTGGGGATGAGGACCCATCCTTTTGTGTAGATTAAGGTACCTGAGCTGTGTATTTCTGGAAGCTTGAGTGCCAAGAAAATACTGTAGAAGAAAAGTGGACTTGCCAAAAGGCAGTCCTCCAAGATGCCTCCCATAAAACTGTTTTCTGATGAGAAGTCCAACATGGCTGAGCTAGTGGTGCAAATTCTACTTACAAAGATAGCCAAGTGTTAGCTGAATGCCTTGTTTTCTGGTTTGGTTTTCAGGAAGGCAGTTCTGGAAAAGGAAGGGACATCTGTGGGAAGTAGGCCATACTACCATTACTGTTGCTGCACCTTCAGTTCTTGCAGTGGTAGTGGTGACCTCAGCAATGCAGGAGTAGTCCAGATACCAATGTTTGAAATGGGACCACTTGGCTACAACACCTCCTAGAACTAACACCAAAAAAATTGTCATTATCATTATCATCATAGGGGACTGGAATGCTAAAGTAGGTAGTCAAAAGGTAACTGGAATAATGGAAAAGTTTGACCTTGGAGAACAAAATGAAGCCGGGCAAAGGCTAACAGAGTTTTGTCAAGAGAACACGCTAGATGCAGTTCCTTATTAAAGGACAACTACATGAAACTTCTATCGGAAATTAAGAATGATTTGGCAAAATGGAAAGATTTGCAAATATCTCTAATGGGAAGAACAGGCAGTATACAAATGAAAATATTACCAAAGCGGATTTTTTTATTCCAAACAATTCCAATTTTCCAAAACCAACAATATTTCAAGGAACTTGATAAACTGATGACACAATTTATATGGCAAAACAAGAAACCAAGAATAAAGCTGAAAGCTTTAAAAGATGCAAGAGAAAAAGCCGGATTTGCTTACCAGATTGACTCTTATATTATAAAGCAGCGTCATTGACTTGGTGAGAGAATGGATTATTTTGGAAAATACAAGGCTATAGGGACTTCTGGTTTTTGGCAACTTGCAGGCGGGTGTGCTCCATCATTGCTCTGATGTGAACGGCCCACAAACGTGCCGATGGGGAGGAGTCTGAGTTGATCTTGGACCCCCGCAGCCCCTTGTAGGGGGGGTCACAGCCTGGGGCACATGAGGTGTCTCTCCTGAGGCAGCAGCCAAGGGATTGAGGCTCCTTTTTGCGCCGATAGGTTCCCATGGCACAGAGCCAGCAATGCACCTTGAGGTGCATACCGGCCCAAGTGCGCAAGTGATCCAAATGAAACGATCTTCTCGACATCATAAACAAATGCAAGTAAAAATGGGAGTGAATTCATGAGTTAGTGAGAAACCACTTAAACCCCAAGAGTAAAGATGCCCCAAAATCCCAAACAAGCGGAAGGGGGAGGGGAATCCTGATCCCGGAAAAAACTGAGTTAAAAATGGGGACCGAGAGGGCGGCTTGAAGGGAGTGGATTTTGACTGAGTGTGCTGTGGATTAGCAAGGAATCACCAGATCTTCAGAGACTTCTGAAAACTTTTTGCTAACTGTAAACAATGACGCAGCGAGCAGAAAGAATGGGAGTGAAATCGAAACTTACAACAGGAACTGCCAGCACATCGTCTCCGGTTACTAAACCAGAAGTAACCACAGACTTTCCTAAAATGATTGCTGCAGCTTTGTGCCCTCTACTGGACCAGTTGACTAACCTTAATTACAAGTTTGATACGTTGCAAAAGGAGCTTAAAGAAACTTCAGCAAAAACAGGGAAGTTAATCAAGAAGCTGAAAAAAGTTGACGTTAAGTCCAAAGACTTTGAACAAAGACTGGAGGTAGTGGAAAAAGAAAAACCTCTGAGAGTCAACAATTGCTACTTCTTCAAATGTATGTTCTGAGATTTCAAAACATTCCGGAGCAGAGTGGAGAGAACCTGAAAGAGATTTAAGTGAAGAGCTTGCTCCCATGGTAGGCTTAACAATGGAAGAATTTATAAAAAAAACAAGCTACCCAGGGAAGTATATGCGAAATGCTCAAAAAGGTCAATGAGAGACTTAATTTTGAAGGCAACAAACCAAATTGTCTTGAAAATAAAAGGAGAACAAATCAAAGTTTTAAAAGACGTTGCATTTGAGATCAGGAAAAGAAGGAGACAATACGGAGACTTAACACTGTTTTTGCAAAATCATACTACCCCATACAGATGGACATTACCGGAAATCCTTATCTTCAACTAAAATGGGGGAAAAGAAAAGATTGACTCTGTTTCTAAAGCGAAATATTCCTGAAGCAATAACTGTATACACAACCGAAATAGATGACAATAAGAACATTTATAATAAAATGTGCAAAAGCTTTACTTAACAATATAAGGTGTAGAAATATACCTTTTACTTAAAGATGTATGGATAACTTAACAGATAATTCAAAGAGATGGATAGATTCTCCCATTGAATGTTTGTATGTATATCTGTTTGTTTTTGTTTGTTTGTTTTTATGTGTTTGACATAAAATAAATTTGTTCTCAAAAAGAAAAAGAAAAGAGAACACACTGGTCATAGTGAACACCCTCTTCCAACAACCTAAGAGCCACCCAGCGGCTCGAAAACCCGTTAAAGGGCAAGTAGACAAAATGGGTACCTGCTCTTAGAGCGGGGGGGGGGCACCCGTCCTTCGTGGTGGCGGAGCAGCGGAGTAGTGGTGGCGGAGAACATGGTGGCGATGGTGAATTGAACGAGCGAGCGAGGCTGGGCTGACGGAGCGCGGAGGCGGGGCGATGCAGCAGGCTGGAGCCTAGCGGACAGAGGCCGCAGCAGGAGCACGCGCTGACGTGCCTTCACCCATGCCCGTGGAATTGCAGCAACTAAAAGAGAAGACCCGCGCCAGAAGACCTGCGCCAGGAAGTTGCCGCCGGTGGATTGAAATACCTCCCGCAGAAACAACAACAAACAAGACTCTGTCAGAGGGTACCTGTTAGGCCAGCCACCCCCCCTTCATTGTATGTGTAGCCCTAGGCAGGATGTGTTGTATAATGAAATGTGAACCGCTCAGAGCCCTCAGGGGGTGAGCGGTATACAAATGGAATGTAATAAATAAATAAATATAAATAAACTCTACACATGGACATCACCATGTGGACAACACCAAAATCAGATTGATTATATCATTTGCAGTCAAAGATGGAGAAGCTGTATCCAGTCAGTAAAAACAAGACCTGGAGCTGACTGTGGCTCAGATCATGAACTACTCATTGCAAAATTCAGGCTTAAACTGAAGAAAGTTAGGAAAACCACTAGGCCATTCAGGTTTGTCCTAGATCACATCCCCACAGATACAGTGGAGGTGCCAGAATAGGCTTTTGATAGAGTGCCTGAAGAACTATGGACGGAGGTTCGTGACATTGTACAGGAGGCAGCAATCACCACCATCCCAAAGAAAAAGAAATGTAAGAAAGCAAAGTGGCTTTCTGATGAGGCTTTACAAATAGCAGAGGAAAGAAGGAAAGCGAAAGGCAAAGGTGAAAAGGAAAGATTTACCCAACTGAATGAAGATTTCCAGAGACCAGCAAGGAGAGATAAGGAGGCCTTCCTGAATGAACAATGCAAAATAATAGAGGAGAACAATAAGAATGGGAAGCTCTAGAGATCTCTTCAAGAAAATTGGAGAAATTAAGGGAACATTCCATGCAAAGCTGGCCATGATAAAGTACAAAAACGGTAGGGACCTAACAGAAGCAGAAGAGATTAGGAAAAGATGGCAAGAATACACAGAAGAACTATACAAGAAAGACCTCGATGTCCTTGACAACCACGACGGTATAATCACTGACCTCGAGCCAGACATCCTGGAATGTGAAGTTAAATGGGCCTTAGAAAGCATTACTAACAACAAAGCTAGTGGAGGTGATGGTATCCCAGCTGAGCTATTCAAAGTCTTAAAAGATGATGCTGTTAAAGTGCTGCACGCAATTTGCCAGCAAATTTGGAAAACGCAACAGTGGCCACAGGATTGGAAAAGGTCAGTATACATTCCAATCCCAAAGAAGGGCAATGCCAAGGAATGTTCAAACTATCGCACAATTGCACTCATATCACACAGAGATCAAATTGCCAACATTGGCTGGATTATGGAGAAAGCAAGAGAGTACCAGAAAAATATCTACTTCTGCTTCATTGACTATGCTAAAGCTTTTGACTGTGTGGATCACAACAAACTATGGCAGGTCCTTAAAGAGATGGGAGTACCAGACCACCTCACATGTCTCTTGAGAAACCTGTATAAGGGCCAAGAAGCGACAGTTAGAACCGGATATGGAACAACTGATTGGTTTAGCATAGGAAAAGGAGTACGACAAGGATGTATATTGTCACCTTGCTTATTTAATATATATGCATCATGCGAAATGCTGGCCTGGATGAATCACAAGTGGGAATTAAGATTGCTGGGGAAAAGATCAACAACCTCAGATATGCAGACGATACCACTCTAATGGCAGAAAGTGAAGAGGACCTAAAGAGCCTCTTGCTCAGGATGAAAGAGGAGAGCACAAAAGTTGGCTTGAAACTCAAAATAAAAAAAAAAACTAAGATCATGGCATCTGGCCCCATCACTCCTTGGCAAATAGAAGGGGAAGTCATGAAAGCAGTGAAAGAATTCACATTCCTGGGATCCCAGATCACCACAGACCGTGACTGCGGCCATGAAATTAAAACACGCCTGCTCCTTGGGAGGAAAGCGATGGCAAACCTAGACAGCATAATAAAAAGCAGACACATCACCCTGCCAACAAAAGTCTGTATGGTCAAAGCGATGGCATTCCTAGTAGTAATGTATGGCTGCACGAGTTGGACCATAAGGAAGGCCGAGCGCCAAATAATAGATGTTTTCGAATTATGGTGCTGGAGAAGGCTCTTGAGAGGCCCTTGGACTGCAAGGAGATCAAATCAATCCATCCTAAAAGTAATCAACCCTGACTGTTCCCTGGAAGGCCAGATACTGAAGCTGAAGCTCAAATACTTTGGCCACCAAATGAGAAGGGAGCACTCACTGGAAAAGACATTGATGCTGGGAAAGACTGAAGGTAAAAGAAGAAGGGGATGGCAAAGGATGAGATGGTAAGACAGTGTTATCGATGCAACAAACATGAAATTAAGCAAACTCTGGAGGATGGCAGAAGACAGGAGGGCCTGGCGTGATGTGGTCCATGGGGTCACGAACTGAACAATGACAACAATAAGCAATAATGTTGATCAGTCATCTAAATAAATAAAAGTTATTTGAACCCCATACATTTTTTCTTGTATCCTCATTTGCAGGGTGCTGGGGCAAATATTCTATTTGCATATAGCAACCAATGACTCCCCCCAAGTATATTCTTACCATATTTCTTACTATATTTTCTATAAGGCCTGGTGAAAATCATCTGTGTCCTAGAAAAAAATTGGACAAATCATTTTGCTTCTAGTTTGGCTGCATGGAAGTTTTAGTATGATTTCTGCCCCCTCCATTTAAACATTTCCAGAATCACATTGTTATTTCCAGACTAACCCGAATGATAGGACAAAGAAGCATACATTGAATTTAAATGAAAATTGAGAACAGATGTCAGGAAGTATTTTTTCCCCCATCTTGTATGTGCAGAATGATCAACCAGGTAAGGCAAGTGCTTTTCCTCATTTAGGAAATAATTAGTTAGCCCATCATGGAGAAAATGGCCTTCCCAATTTCCTCTTTCTCTAATTTTGGTACATTCTCTAAAATGACAGTAGCTACTCAGTTTTCCCCGACTGGAAGCTTCATCTTCTAGACCTGGGTCTTGCTGTTTAAAAAATGAATGAACTAGTAACTGTAAACTAAACTGTTATCTTACTGTATATTACACATAATATTACCAACCACTAACTGCTCGTATTTTAAGGGGAGAATAAAGTTGCCATTATTATACTGATGTTCTAGGGGTTGTAATTGAATTCCAGTAAGACAATATATACCAAGTCCTTGTGTTCTTTGTTTAAAAAGTATTTAACAGAAATATATTTTAAAATCCAAAAAAGGTTATGTTACAAAAGTAGTAAACAACTGAAACACAATTAGCAGAACTACAAATTACATAAGATTAATATTAAATCTGAGTGGATTAATGGTCCAATTATGTACATCACTGTGTTCATATGCTACGACAGAAGTCTGCATAAAGGCTATAAATGCTAGCAAAAGGAAAGAAATAATGTTCTTTTGCTGAATCTTAAATCTAGTCATCGCTTAATGGCAGCAATCCCAGTTCCTGTTCTAGTGTTCCCTGCACCCATTCTTTGGGTCAGGAACAATACCACAATCAGAATTTGCTTTCAAATAATTTGGAGTATCAAGGCTTTTGTGTGTGCTAAGCATTCAGCGTGATCCCATGTCATGCAGTGACTAGATGCTGGAAATGAATGGGGTATCCTAGCTCCCAGTAAGTCTCTAGCCCTCTCTTTTGTGAGGATAGAAGGCTTTTCCCCTAATATCTCCACAACAAAAGGAATACTTATTTTTTAAAAAAGCTGGGAGTTTAGACTAGCTGTTACCCATATCGTTATGATGCTACATTGATACAACAATGTTAAATTGTCATTTATTTATTTACATACTGTGTTCCCATGAACAATTGTCGTTTTTAAAGAATCACCCCCCCACACACACACACACACAGCAGGAGGAAGAAATAGCCTTTATGGGGACAGTGTCAGAGAAAACACTATATGAGCAGGAACCACCCACCCTTCATTTTCTTCTAAATTTTAAGGGGACATGGGTAGAAAGAGCTGGCCTCTTAAGGGTGGGTCTACACCCCCCCCCCCAAGTAGATAACAGCTGGTAGACTTCCTCCAGACATTAGGACTCCTGGACCATCAATTGTTAGTCTGCTCAGCTGGTAGTTGGTTTTTCTGGTCCCTTTTGATTTTAAACAGCTATTTTTAATGTGGGATAGTTTCAGGTGGGTAGCCATATTGGTCTGCAGTAGAAGAGAAAGATCTGAGTCCAGTAGTGCCTTAAAGACCAACAACATTTCCAGACAGTAAGATTTTGGGATTCAAAAGGGAGCTTTGACTCTCGAGGTCTTACAGCCTGGAAATCTTGTTGGTTTTTAAGGTACTACTGGACTTGAATATCATTTTATGGGAGTAGACTCAGCCTCCAGAACTCTGGAAGAAAAATGCCAAGTAACAGCTGTTTACTGGAACCAGCTTCCCCTCTCTCTGTCTCTCTGTCTCCCTCTTTCCTTGTTCCTGCTACCTTGGGAGCAATGTTCCCTCTAAGCTGTGGAATCTTGTGAGCAAAAATTCTACCTTGTGAGCTACTGGCATTAAAGTTGTGAGCGAGTGATTTGGCTATGGCATAAATTAGTTTGCTCTGGAGCCATCCTTCCTGAGCTATGACAAAAATGTGTGAGCTGGAGGCTAAAAAACTATGAGCTAGCTCATACTAACTCAGCTTAGAGGGAACACTGCTTGGGAGAGGTTGGGAGGAAATGAAAAAAGATCCAAAATCCGGGGGGGGGGGGAGCTGGAACACGGCACTGTGAAGGATA
>NW_015173144.1:7154-18901 GCF_001447785.1 Gekko japonicus | reverse complement strand
GGGGGGGGGGGAGCTGGAATCATGAACTGGTAAGGATATTCCAGAAAACTCCGCATAATACAATCCATGTCCTCCCCAATACTGGATCTGACATTAATATATATTTTAAAGTGCATACCCCTAGTTATATGACAGAGTATGGTAGATTGTTCAGAAATTCTATGAATTCCGTGTGCAGATTCAGCTGTGCAGGTCTCATGCATATGTCAAAGAGTAGTGTCAGAAAGGCCTAGATCTGTTTGACTCTAGAAAACATTTTTTGGGGGAACTGAGCTTGTAGAAAAGAGGCAGACTCTAGTTGAATTGCATTTGAAACAGACTGCTTGTGCTTAAGTAGTTTCAATGAAGCTTTTAAACTGACTTTTGGGGAAAAGCCAAGAGGAGCTAGAAAGCATCTGGTTTGAGATAATTCAGTCCTAAGGGATAACGGTGAAAATGTTTCTGATCCCCTGAATGAGGACACAGTAAAAGCTGGCAGCAAGCTCACAGAAAGTAATTACAGCCATTTTTAAAAAGACCAAAGAATTTTGGGTTTTCTTTGTGTATGCGTGTCCAGTGCCATCAAATCAGAACCAACTTATGGTGATCACATAGAGTTTTCAAGGCAAGTGATTAAGCAGGGGTGGTTTGCCATTGCCTTCCTCTGCAAAGTCTTACTTGGTGGTCTCCCATCCAAGTATGGGTCTTCTTTATTAGGGCATCTGAAGAGGAACAGAGAGACCTCAAAGATAGGGCTGCTTATTACTAAAAGAGAACATCAGCCTAGGGGACTCATCAAAACCTGGTAGAACAGTGAAGATCATTGGGATATTGTTATCTCTAGATACAAAAACTAGAAAGACCAGATGTATTGGGTCATGGAGCTTCATATACAAAAGATGGTGCAGAACCCAATACAATAGAAATCATAGGAGAATATATTTGTTCATGGAAATTATGTGGATGAAAATGACCATATATATACTACTATTGTTCCCCTGACTAAACTCTAAAGCTGATTTTGAGATGGAGAAAGAATCATGGGGAAAGCCAGCACTGAAAATATGAGAAGAATGGGTGCCTTCAACTATGTTCCCATTGTTTAAATGCGTTCATGAAGGCAAAACAAAAACCTAGGGTGGATCATAAGACTTTAAGTATGCCCCTTACATTTGGGGGGTTGAATATCCCAGACCTTAAGTGCTTTTGTACAGCTTCTACTTTAGCCCATCCTTCCTGAGCTGAGACAAAAATGTGCGAGCCAGAAAATAAAAAACTGTGAGCTAGCTCACACGAACTCAGCTTAGAGGGAACACCTGTTCTGGCCCCAGATACTTCAGTGATGTTCACTTTTATGTATCAAAAATTGTTCCCACCAGGAAACAAAAGACAGGCTTTCCATGAATGGTTGGCAGCAGGTTTATTATCCCCTTTGATAAAAAATGGGGAAGCTATCGAAAACCAAACTGCAGAACAAAAATCAGGGGGTAAAATTTCTTGGTAGAAATATTTTCAAATTTGGAACCTGATTATTACCCTCTGGACCTCTGGGTTTTTTGATAGATTGTTTACATCTTTTGAAATTATGATTAGTAAAGAAACAAAACTAAAAAAAATGGTCTCTTCCATTTACAGGATGGTTGTTACGTCTACACACACAGGCATTTTACCATATCAAACAAAATGGAATTCTGTCAGGGATAAATCTTATGGAATCTAATCGGACACAAATTTGGAATTCTCCCTCAATCTTATGGAATCTAATCGGACACAAATTTGGAATTCTCCCTCAAATAAATCTAAAATACAGAATACTCAACTTCAATTTTATAAATTGTTTTCAAATTAGTATTTATCACCTCACAAAATTCATTTGATGAATAAAATTTTAACCCAAATTGCTGGAAACAATGTAATCAAGTAGGGACTAATTTCCATAACTGGTGGGAATGTGCTATTCAAACTTTTTGGAAAGAAGTTCATAGGACGATCTGTGGAGTTGTGTTTCTTCAAGAGCTTTTGAATCTCTTCTGTTGTAGCTTCTCCTTTTTGATACAGCTTTCTATAAAAATTCTCAATACATTTCTTTATGCCATTGGGTATGCTCTTTTCATTTCCTTAATTTGTTCAAACTTTTCCATTATTTTTTTAATGAGCTGATTCTCTAATTACCCATCTTCTAACATATGCTTTGAATGCATCTCATACTGTTCTAATAGATATGTTCAAAGAAGACTTGAAATTCTTTTTTTTGTTTCTGTTACAAACTTCATATTTTTTAAAAATAAAAATGTATTTAAGAAGCCATCTATTTTTCTTGTAGCATCCTGCAATATAAGCATAAAAGGGTTGTGATCTGTGAATGTTGCTGGTAGGATTTCTACTTCTGTTATGTCATTTATAGTTGTTGACGAGACCCAACACATGTCTATCCTGGACCATGACGTATGTCTTGCTGAGTAAAAGGTGTAGTCTTATTTCTTTGGATTTCTGGTCTTCTAAGTGTTGATCAAACTATGTTCTTCTGCAAATTGTAGAAATGTGTTGGGTAATTCATTACCATGTTTTTGTTTTCTGGTATTCATTTTTCTATCTACACAGCTGTCAAAAACAGCATTACAGTCTCCAATTAGACAGACTTCATCATAATTTTGTTTGGAGATAAGTTCTTGAAGTAACTTGTAATATTTTTCTTGATGTTGATGAGGTTCATATATATTTATAATTAAGGTTGTTTTACCTTGTCTTTGTATTTGAACTATCAATATTCTTCCATCTTCAGAACTATATATTAGTTTTGGATGTAAATGTTCTTTCACATATGTCACTAAACCTCTCTTCTTTTCTTTGTCTGAAGATATAATCCCCCCCCAGTTTTTTATTCTCCAAAGTTTTTTGATCAGAGTCTTTTATATGAGTCTCTTGAAGACAGTTGCATCTTTAATTGTTGGAAAACTTGTCTTCTTTTTTGAGGTGCATTCAATCCATTAACATTTACTGAGATTATCTTAATTTTATTTTTGTCCATCTTTCTTTTGTGTTTTAATATCATCTTTTTTCTTCAGTTTAAGTCTTGTAACCCTCGGGGATATTGTAGTCTTTCCAGTTGCTCCTTTTGTTTCTTGTTGAGTTTCTTCAGCACTCTCCATTTCTTCTTCCTCTTCCTCCTCCTCCTCCTCCTCCTCTTCTCCTTCTCCTTCTCATTTCCATGAGTTTTAATAAAATCTTCCACTTTGAACGTGGAGTTAATTCTATATCTTTTTCCTCTGTATGTGAAGAAGAGACCTTCAGGTAGTAACCATCTATACTGAATCCCATTCTTTCTAAGGATGGTTGTAAATTCCATATATTCTTTTCTTTTCTCTTTTATTCTCCATGGTATCTCCTTTAATATTTTAATTTTTGTCTCATTTATTTGGAGAGATGTTTCATTTGTTGCCTTGAGCATAGCATCTCTTGTTGATTTCTTATGGAATCTCACGTGTACTTCTCTTGGTAATCCATGTCTTTTGGCATATGCTGAGTTCATTCTATAGGCAACATCAATTTCATTATGTAATTCATCTGAACTTTCTGCTCCCATATATTCTGCCAGTGTTTTGCCATTTCCATTTTCAAATTTTAATCTTGCTTTTCTCGTATGTTCTGAAATCTTAAAATGTATGCTGCTCTGTCCAGCTCTAATTTAATGAGTGTTTCTTCCATAGAGTTTGTTTAGATTCCACTTTCTCCACTTTGATTTGAGTCTTTCCAGATTTTTCTTCTGTCTGGATATCTGCTTTATTCAGAGTGGTCATCTCTTGCCTGTTTCCTTTAAATTGATTTTGTACTTCTATCATCTGCTGTGACATCTGTTGTGACAATGTGTCTAATTTGTCTTGTATAGGGTTGACTGCTGCAGTCACAGGCTCTTGTATTAAGGCTTGAAGATCTTTTGCAGAAATCTGTGCAAAGGTGGCAGTCACAGATCTACCTTGGCCAGGAGATGGATTGTTAGTGGGACTGACTTTCTTATCCATATTCTGACTCATATTTTAGAATCAATAATCTCTATTTTGCTATAGTAAATTCCTGTATTAAATTAAGAAAATCTCTTGGTTATTTACTAGATCTCAGAACCCAGTCCAAACCCAATCAGGAAAGAAGAACAATTATCAGTATTTACTTTACAATCTGTACAAACTGTACTTTGGTAACAACAAAAAATGGGTTACTAAGACATAACAAGTCTAAAAATGATGTCTCTCTTTTATGGAAATGACATTTGAAAAGTGAAAGTAAATGCCAATCAAGTTGTAAACCTTTTATATTTTCCTTTTCTTCTTCCTTATCTTTAATTCATAATCCAAATAAGGGTTAAACAAATTGTAATCCACTTAGGTATCTTCTTATTAGCCCCACTTAGTGTACTTTGGTAACAACAACAAATGGGTTACTAAGACATAACAGATCTAAAAATGATTTCTCTCTTTTACGGAAATGACATTTGGAAAGTGAAAGTAAATTCCAATCAAGTTGTAAACCTTTTATATTTTCCTTTCCTTTTCTTCTTCCTTCTTCCTTATCTTTAATTTATAATCCAAATAAGGGTTAAACAAATTGTAATCCACTTAGGTATCTTCTTATTAGCCCCACTTAGCCAAGTTATAGATGTTTAAATGTTTAACAGTGTTAAATGTTTTAAGTTTAAGTGTTTTGACTGTATATGAACCTTGGCACACTGTGCCAGGCAATGTGAGTCGCCCTGAGCCCACTTGTGGGGAGGGCGGGTTATAAATACAATAAATAAATAAACAAACAAAATTAAACTCAAAATTAATCCATAAATTTTGTAATCCAAATTGAGACCAAACAATAATTGTAACCTACAAGGTCATAAAGCTTAAAAATGATGTGCCCAAAGATATAAGTCCTGGAGATCTACCATTTCTTTCTGAGCCCTTTGAAATTGTAGCAAGTAATTGGCTCTTTCTTTGCCAAGCCACTTCAGGGGGGGGGGGTCCCTTCCACCCTTCCAGTCTTAATATTTAAAGCCTCTTTAAAAGGGCTATCCAGTTCTTTCTAATGCCAGTGATTTTAAAAGGTAGAATTTATATCGGAATCTTGTGAAGTCTTAAAAGCCACTGTTTCTCCCTGCTCCAGTAGTCACGGCTTTTCCACTGTAGGGGAAGCCACAGTTGCTCTCGCTAAGGTTTGTGCTGCAGGGCGATCCTGGGCTGAATCCATTTGCCGCCACTCACGGAGAGCCCGGGATCAAGCCCCTTGCTTGGACCCCTCTGCAGGGAAGTCCATGGGGGCTCCAAAGGAGTTTAAACCCCTTCCAAACCTGGTGATCCAGCTCAGCTTAATGGGAACTTTCCCAGAGCCATCTGCCTTCACCGCACCAAAACCCGGAAGTCATGGAGTTGGGACTTTTGACCAAGTAAAGTAATACCCAGCATTTTAAGTGTGATGTCAAACATCTTCAAAATATTGGCCACCATTCTGTCAAAGTCAATACATAAGGAACTGAAAATTTTCTTAGAAAGTCCAACATGGTCAAATTTTATTTCAACAAGAAAATTTTAGTCAGAGACCAGTGGATCAAATGCTTTCAAAAGGTATTTAAAACCACTATGATACATAAAATGTATACCACAGTTTAGGAAACATACAAATAAGTCCAAGAAAATGCAGCCATGGTTAATGAGCAGAGTAAATGAAGCTATAAAGAGCAACAAGGCTCCCTTTGAAACATGGAAGTCTTGGTCACATTACAAAAATAAATGGGGTATAAGCATGCAGAGGTGAATGCCACTTGGATAAAAAAGAATATGGCACCTGAGAGCTGTGGAGGTAGAATTAGCTGCCTGTTGCCAAGCTGAAAAGGCCACACTGAGCTCTTTGGAACTAGGTCAGAAGAAAAATGTAATAATTGACCACTATGTTATTGGAAAAGGTCAGTTTACCTACACCAGAGCTGATAAATGAAGTCAATGAAGTGTTTCTGTCTGTATTGTGATTAGATAGTCGTGCGGTTAATGTATCTGCAATTCTGGACCAGACTAGGCATGTCAGTGGTGGGGAAAAAATCTTAATGACTATTTGCTTTCTCCAGATATGTAAAAGAGAATATCGGTTTCACTTATAAAGTTGCCGGAGACACATAACCTAGCATTTGAAAGCAACACTACGCATAACTATATTCTGTGATATAGTGAAAACTGAAATATTTTGATTTTTTAAGTTTGGGCTTTTTATTTACTCATTCTTAATTGCAAGAAGCCCTAATTAAGTAGTGACCTTGCCATGCATGTTTCTCAAATCCCTAGGCTGCTAGAGGCTGCAAGTGTAATGGAATAATAACTATACAATTAAGCCCTATTAGTACTGTAATTAATGCAATATCCTACATTAGGAGTAGTACTAAAGTCAAGGAGCTGAGAAATCAGACTCCATGAGACCCAAAGATGCCACAACCATAGACTAGGAGCTTCAACCCACAATCAGTAGATAAAACAAACACTTTTCATATCAAGGTCTGTTTTTCACCTTAGTTGAATTTAATATGATCTTTAAAGATTTAAGGAAATTATATGAATTAAATGTAAGAGACTGGCTGAAAAATGTCTTAGAAAGTAATAAGCATCCATTAAAACAAAGACAGTCACTGGTAAGTATCTGTAATACAACAAACTTCCACAATGGGTCTTCTTTTTCTCCACTAGATTTATGAGGATGGGGGTCATTCAGATGGCCAATAAATGTGTGGGTGTTTGCTGTATATTTTATTTCAGATTGCACTTTTTTGTTGTGGTAAAACAGACATATGGTGAATTTGCCGTATGCTGAGATCATGGCTAAACGTATCATTGGCTGAGATCATACATACCAGAAGCTGTGACAGACATGTGATTCCCCAGTGGATTAAAGGGATGCAATCAGATGGACACATCTGTCCAGCATCCCGGAGTCGTTGGCGGGGCGTATTGTTGCGCCGCAGGAGCATCGCAAAAAGCCACCGGGAAAAGGCTAGTAGTATCCAGAACTGCGGGGGAGGTGGGCGGAAGTCTGATCGCGCAAATGCGCGTCTGTTTGCCCCGGGACAAACAGCCTCGCTTCCCGCCCGCAGTTCCTCACTGGTGTGATCGGAGCCATTGTTTAGCTTGTATTTGGATGGCAAACTCAATTGCAACCAGAGCTCACAATGGGATCAGTTTGCAGTAAACAAGCTACAGAGTAAGAAAAAAACATCCAAATTCAAGTATCATTTGGTAAATCTCACATATTTGATTCCGTTATGACCTTTTCATCATCTGGACTCATGGGAAAAAAGCTCTCCAATTCCATCAGAACTTTACCAACTTTCACCCCACCATCAAACAGTGCACACAGAAAGACTAATTAATAATAATTATTATCATATGGCATCGCGTGTAGTATAGTCAGAAGATCCTAAGATTGTCTGGCAGCCTGAAGTTCTAGCTTTTTTAGCGTTATGCACCACTAGGTGGTGAGCTAGACTTATTTTGGGGGCTGAGAGAGCTGTGAAAGAGCTGTGATTGACCCAAGGTCACCCAGCTGGCGTCATATGGAGGAGTGTGGAGTTGAACTTGGTTCCCCAGATTAGAGTCTTTTGCTCCTAACCACTACACCATTCTGGCTCTCTCTATAAAAAAAGGCTATTTTACCGGTATCATTTTACCACATATTTATAACCAGGGAGGTAAATCATTTTATTGTTTTGCAACTTTTTATCCCATTGAAAAACTTCACAGAGCTCTCAATTTCAAATTGAACATATCAAAGTAAAATCATCAAACCAAAAATTATTTTACTGTGGTTCTTGGACTGTCTTATCTTATACATCTTTAAAACCACAGTAAAATAATTTTAATTTTCAGCTGCTGGCAAATCCATTCACAGTAAAAATGAGGCCAAATACTTTCTGGAATAATAATAATAAAAAACCCCACCCTTCTCTTAAAAACACCATAGAGCTGGCTTGATTAAGGCCTCTGAGTGGAGAGCAAAAAAGGACCACTGAGAAGGCTTCTCTCTAACCAACCTATCTTCAGGTCACGCGGATATAACAACGTTTCCTACTGGCTTTGAGAAGATCATATGGAAAATATTATCCTGGAGATATATTGGACCTAGGCTGTTCTGAATTTTTAAGATTAAAAACAGGTATATGAGTGGTGCTCAGAGAAAAATTGGGAATGGATGTAGTTCTTCCAGTACAAATGTTGCCAACAGTTCACACCCACCAATATTAATACTATTTATACATTTGCATTGTGCCCTTCAGCCCTAAAGCTGGTTCCCATCGTGGCCCACAACACCAGTTCAGGATGAATGGTTAAGAGTATCAGACTAGGATCTGGAAAGCCGAGGTACAAATCACCTCTCAGCCATTGAAATTCATTTTGAAATCATGGGACCATCACATATGCTCAGCATAGCCTGCCTTAGAGTGTGAGGATAAAATCTAGGAGAGCAAAACAATGTAAATCACTTTGGGTCTCCATTGGGGAGACAGGCAGACTATAAATGAGAGAAATAAATATTAGGAACAACAAGTGAGGCCCTGCAAAGACTTGTGAGAGGGATCTCTTTCCCCACTATTTCCACTTTCCCTTCCCTGAAAGCACCCATAGACCGTCCCCTTTTCCTGACTCCTTCTCTACTTCCCACCCACCTGCCAACCTACCTTTGTCTCCTACCCAACCCTGCCTTCAGTTTTCCCTCCCTTCCCTACCCCAGCAGCCACTTCCTGGGAAAATTATAGACCAGTTGCACGGTGCCTATCACCAGGCCAAGCCCAGTTACAAGCTGCTGTCACCAGGCCAAGCCCAGTTGCACACTGGGGACTCTGCAATAGGGTAGCCAGGTCCAATCTTCTCCCCAACAGGGGGATTAGGGGATGTTCCAGGAGGGGGTGGGGCCATCCCCAGCATGACGATGTCACTCTATGCAACGTCATCATGCCCCCGCTCTTCTCCTACCATTTAAAGGAAATATTCCCTTTAAATGTTGTGTGGGGGAGTGAGGGTCAAGCGCTCCTGCCTTGCAAGAGGCAAAATCGCTCCTTGCAAGGCAGGAGCCCACAGCCCCCGCTCGGAAAGAGCAGGCACCTGGCAAAATCACCCCTTGCAAGGCAGGAGCCACTTGGAAAGATTGGGCACCAGGTGCTCCTGCCTTCCAAGAGGCAAAATTGCCTCTTACAAGGTAGGAGCCTGCTGCCCTCACTGGGAAAGAGCAGGCACCAGGCACTCCTGCCTTGCAAGGCAGGAGCCGGCAGTCCCCCCCCATGTCTGCCGTTCAAACAACGGTTTTGCCCCACCTCTCCCCAGCAGAGTTTAAAGACATCACTGCTAGGGAGAGGTGGGGGAAGGCTGCATGCGCCTGCACTGTGATCCCCAAATTTGGGGCTCAGAGTGTAGTTGGGGGGTCCCCGCCTCTCCCCAGCAGCATTTAAAGCCAGTGTGGTCACTCTAGGGGGCGGGGCTTCCCCCACCTGCCAGCTGGCTGGTGGGGGGAAGGAGCCCCTCCAAATTGGGCAACCCCCACCAGACCGGGGGGGGGTCTGGCAACCCTGATCTGCAAGGACTTGCAACTGGCACCTCATTTTCCCTGTATCACCTTCCCCATACTATTTCCTCTTTCCTTCCTCCTGGCAACCCCATATCTTCACGCTTCCCTGCTTGTATCCTTCTCACTCACCAACCAACTTAACTTTTACTTCCTCCCATTTTTCAGGGATATGTATTATTTATGTCATTTACATACTGCTTTCTCCACAATTGGGACCCAAAGAAGCTTACGTCATTCTCTTTTCCGTCATTTTATCCCTACAACAACCCTGTGAGCAGGGGCAGTCTGGGAGTGAACCTGGAAAATGGCCCTGCTCCCACCCCACCCTGGCTCCACTACCCAAAGGAAGGAGAGACCAAGGAAGGGGCATTTTGCCTGCACCTGTCCTACCCTCCAAAGGGCAGAAGGAAGGAAGGAGGAAGAGACGGCCTTCCTAACCAATGGGCTGAGCACCACTTTCCTCACATCACACCATTAGTTCACCCAGTGTATTAAAGATGTAGTTGACTAACTGTTTCAGTGGCTAAGAAAGTTTTGGCCAGTTCCATCTTCAGGTGTGTGTTCTTAGGCCAAATTTAAATAGGATACTGGCAAAGCAAAAAGAACTCATTCATGTGGGACTTCACTCTGCCACAGCTCCTTGTTTAAATCTGGCTGTCACATATAGGGCTGCCAAGTGGGGGTGGGGAAGCCCCCGCTTTGGAGGCCCGATTTCCGCTGCCGTGGAATCGGGCCCTGGGGGGAACTCCGCTCCCCGAAGCGCAGCGTGGCTGCGTCACCAGAGGTGATGCAGCCACGCAGCCACGTCACTCACATTGGGGGCGTGGCCCAGATCATCGGAGGGAAAACTCTATGGTTTTCCCTCTGACGATCTGGGCCACGCCCTCAATGTGAGTGATGCAGTGCGTCACTTCCTGTGATGTGCTGGCGGCGTGCGCACACCGCCAGGGAGCTCCCGGAGCCTGGCGAGGCTCCCCCGCTGCCAAGGTAAGAAGACTTGGCAACCCTAGACACATATGCAGAGCCATTTCATCTGCTTCGTTGCATGCCAAAGATCTGTAGCCTTTGTGGGTATTGTGCTGGCATGCTAATGAAGCAGGGATAGAGCACTGAAGAATGGGGGGAAGAAGAAGAAGAAGAGATTGGATTTATACCCCGCCCTTCACTACCCAAAGGGGTCTCAGAGCGGCTTACAAACTCCTTCCCCTTCCCCTCCCCATAACAGACACCCTGTGAGGCAAAAGAAGAAGCGACTGGATTTATACCCCGCCCTTCACTACCCGAGGGAGTCTCAGAGCGGCTTACAAACTCCTTTCCCTTCCCCTCCCCACAACAGACACCCTGTGAGGTAGGTGGGGCTGAGAGAGCTCTTGTTTCCGCTCTTTTTCAAGGACAGCTCTTATCAGAACTATGGTTTGCCCAAGGTCATCCAGCCAGGAGCAAGTGGAGGAGTGGGGAATCAAACCCGGTTCTCCCAGATTAGAGTCCGCGCACTTAACCACTACACCAAACTGGCATGCCATGGAGCCATGTCCAAACAAGGAGCAGTCAAAGTTCCAAATGAGTGCACTGGTGTGGCTCCACCCAGGTTGCCATTAACTACACCACACAAAGAAGTGCTGGAAAGTGTTGCCACCACAGACCACAACGATGTCAATCCCAGTGATAGGGGAAGTCAGGCAGGCCCCATGCATCCCAGGACCATGGGAGTGATGGGTTGGCCCCTCTCTAAGTGGCTGGGCCTTTTGGAAACCCTTCCGGCTCTGGTGCCCTATGTGATTTCTCAACACAGCATATTACTTCTGTAGGCTTTCTAAAATGCTCGCAGAGGGGCTTGCTGTTCTCGACATAATTTGAAAAGTAAGGCCAGTCAGGCCCTCACAGAGGTCAAGAGAGGCTCGGGCCACTGCCATTTCTGAGGGGGGAGCCAGTGCAAAAAACAATGATACAAAACGAGTAGTAGTATATTTTAAAAATTTACACATAATATCATAAGAAAAAGAACATTATAACCCTTCGTAATAAATGTTCCCCCTTTTATTTAAAACAGGAGGTTAGGAAGGCTGGTATTTCTGTGTCTGTAACGATAACCAAATTAAGAGTTAATGTCAAAAGTGTAAATTTGAGGGGGGGCCCTGAGAATGTGAGGCTCCGAGCCAAATAGCCCTGCTGCCTCCCCCCCCCCCCCGGGG
>NW_015173144.1:0-7137 GCF_001447785.1 Gekko japonicus | reverse complement strand
GGAGGCCAGTCCCTGCCTCATGGCTTTTTTAAAATGGTCAGATTCTTCCCTAAAATTTTGGTGGCAGTCACAGACCAAACCTGTGGCTGCTGTAATGTCTAATTTGGCCCTAAAACAGAGAGCTTAAGGGTCAGTAAAGAAATGATATTCTTATCACATTACAAAATAAATGTCATGAAAAAGCAGGGTGGCTGGTTAGTTCCCCACCCTTCTTTTCTCCTGTTCCTCATCTTAAGCAGCTAATGTTTCCAGTGGCTGAGAAGAAGAATTAAAGTGCTGTCCTCCATTTCACTCTGGGGTCAGACATGGTACTCTCACATAGTAGTTCCGGCTGCTGCACTATTTGTTCCACCAATCACTCTCCTAGGCATAAGCCAGGTCTCCTATGACCACAACCCCTGCCTGCTGAAAAAGCCACGGGAGCTCCAGGACAAGGGGTAATATTGGGCATGATACTAGCCTTGTTAACATTCTGGAAGGACTTCAGGTTCTTCACCACTGGAACCATGGTGTAACTGATGGAAATTCAGTAGGGCCTTGGAAGCCAATCTTTTTTGCATTCCTGATCATGTCACAGAAGGCCTTCTTTTTTATTGGGCCTCTCAAAACAGTGTAGGTTGAATTCCACCTTGTACTTACATCTATCAAAAGTTGGCAATGTACCTTTTCTGGGGTAGAAGATAGAGCATGTTGTGGTGTGGCAGGTCTGTGCCCCCCGGCCCCCCAGTCCAAAACAGTCCAGTGGCACCTTTAAGACCACGTTTTATTCAGGCACAAGCTCTCCCTCCTCTGCGAGGACAGATCTGCATGTGTCCGCCCCCCATAGCTAGCAAAATAGTCCAGTGGAGCCTGAGCGGTGGGTGTTGCCCTCTGACACACTTCTGGTGATGTCAGGGGGTGTGGCATATGCAAATGAGTTATGCTAATGAGTTACGCTAATGAGCTCCTGCACCTCTTTTTCTACGAAATGACCCCTGGCTGTGGGTAGTTCTGTGGGTAGTTCTAGGAATCACCAGAAACTCTACCATAAAACTACCTAACAGTGTACACTCAACCCTGCTGATTTTTGTAAGATGGCAGGGGTCCCAATCTTTTTGGGCCTACGGCACATTTGGAATTCTAACATGGCATGGTGGGCGCAGCATCAGAATAGGTGCCACACAATGGCTGCTGTAGGAGGCAGAGCCAGCCACAAAATGATTACCACAGTTCAACTTCAGGAAGAAGAAGAAGAAGAGAAGGAGGAGGAGGAGAGATTGGATTTATACCACACCCTTCACACGGAGTCTCAGAGCGGCTTACAAACTCCTTTCCCTTCCCCTCCCCACAACAGACATCCTATGAGGTAGGTGGGGCTGAGAGAACTCTTTCAGGAACTGCCCTTTCAAGGACAGCTCTTGTTAGAACTATGGCTTGCCCAATGTCATCCAGCAGCTGCAAGTGGAGGCGTGGGGAATCAAACCCGGTTCTCCCAGATTAGAGTCCGCACACTTAACCACTACACCAAACTGGCTCTGCAAATCTTTGTACTGTGGGGGCAGCTGTTGTCAAAGCAACATTAAAAAAAAAAATTGCATAGCCAATAGTTGACTAGAAGCCTTGCTGGGCAAAAGCCCAACCTTGGCCTGTCCACCTCCTAAAAATGCTTGGCGGATGTCAGAAAAAGTGCTCACAGGCACCATGTTGGAGTCCCCCAATCTATGGCATCTGATATAGATCACCACTCCATTCTTAGCCAATGTTTGGAGTATAGCGTTAATGTTAGCGGAGTAGCTTTTTGGACAGAAGTTTCCATCAGAGTACCTGAATCAATGGGGTGAGATCTGTTCTGTGGATTTCCACTGAATTCTATTCTCTCACTTCCGGTCTTCAAAATTCATATGAGGCCACTGAATGAGATAATTGGGATGTTATCAATATACAGATTTCACCCAGGTCTATATTTCATTATCCAAGTCTCCAGATAAATCTACCCAGGGTCTGAACTGGTGCTTTAAGGCCACAGTCAGATAGCTATATGAAAATTCTTGTATTATGCTAATTGGTGCTGAGTAGTAATGACATCCCATGTGAGAGTTCTGCCTATTATCAGTATTTGAAGTGCCTTTCTAACAATGTACTTCCTCCACATAGAATGATACAATAGGAAATCAAGAAGGATTGGATTAGAACAGTCAAGTCGGGTCCCTCAGCTAATATTTCCAAAGCTGTTGAGCTGCATGCTTGCAGTCTGATGAAAAATGAAACATTCACATTTAAATAGACATCTGGGACTAATCCAGTTGAGGCTGGAAATACCTGATATCTAATTCTAATTCAAAGGTGTATTGAATTTGGAGAGGTTGCCTGTTAAAATGGCGTACCACTGCACACCACTATTGAATCTATACACAATAGCAGAATATGGTGATCTTAGAGACAGCGTTACATGTAATCAAGTGTATACGAATGCTACTAGCTGAGAGCCAGTGTATTATAGCAATGAGAACTGAGGATACTTGGGTTCATAAAGCTTACCGGCTGACCTTGAGCTAGCCATCTTTTTCTTAATGGAATCTCTCACAGAGACGTAAGAATAAAAGTGAAGACGATAACCATCCATGCTGTCCTGAGCTCTTTGGAAGTAGGGTGGAACAAAATGTAATAGATAAATGTAGTATGAGAAAGCATGAGAGCGGGGAAGCTAGAGCAAGGCATTTAACAACATTTAACAGTTTTTGTAAAGATATTAGTTGCATAAATAAACCATGTTGGAACTTAACTGAGGCCTTGGTAGACTGATATAACAAATGCACAGGGGAACACCCAACAACTTTCTCTGATAATGATGACATTCACAATGTCCACAAGGTACCAGAAGATACAATTTGTATTACAGAGAGCATAACTAAGGCCCCAGTCACACTAGGGGGAAAGGTGTGGCTGAAGTGTGGCTTTTTTGAGCCGCATCAAAAGAGACGCGCGGTGGCGGGATCAGACAGATCCCCCGAGCTGCCGCGCAGTTGCTTGCCGGCACGATCGGATGCCGGGGGGGGGAGTCGCAGAACGGTGAGCGAGGCAGCCCGCTGCGCATATGCGTGCCTGCGCAGTTTGGCTGGGGGCCTCGGATGCTGCCAGAGACGGGCGCGCCGGCGATCCCACGGCCGCCCCTGCTGCGGATTTTCAGGTAAGTAGTAGTGTTTTCTAGGGTTTTTTTTTAATACGCAGTTTTGCCCGGAAGGGACGGATCGGGGACGGGTGCGCTCCGCTTCCCAGATGCTGCAGTGTGATCGCGCCCGCTTGATGCACCCCCGATCCATCCCTCTCACGTGGCAAATCCTCCCGTGTGACCGGGGCTTAAGATTGGGTTTTTAATACTTAATAGTGCTTTGAATGTTCGTTGCCTGTTATTATATCAAACACCTCCTCTTTCTCCTCCTCCGTCACCATCACCTCTGGTCTGTTAAATTACCTGGTTGAATATGTTGCTATGTTTTCCTATTGAGTTGTAAATTCATGTTTTCTGAAACAACTTCTGCTACATAGTCATGAAAGTATTGGATTGGATTTAGCCAACCATGTTCTGGGAGAAAGCATGTCCACTCACAAAGCACAACTTTCTCCCCTTCCCTGTCCCTCTGCAGTTCAAAATGCCACCCTGCTCCTGAGATACAGTATTCAGAGGGCATTTTGGGCTGCAGTGGGAGGACTGAGGAGAGAGATTTGTACTCCTTCCTATGGAAATGCTTCAATAGATCCAAGCAGTCATATTCTTCTTGTTCATGACAACAACAACAACAACAATAATAACAACAACAACAACAACAACAACAGGGGTTTGTGTGACTAAGAAGACTCATCCACGTAACTATCCTCCCATGAAAGTAATTCTTGTAGCATTTACTACTGGACTAGGGATGGGCATAAACCAGCTCACAAACTAAAGTTCATGATGAATTTTGGCCAGTTTGTGGTTTGTGAACTGAGGTTTGTGGCAGGTCGACCGGCACAAACTTTACATGGACTTTTAAGCAGTTTGTAGGCAGTTCATGCGGTTCATGAATGGGTACATTTCCAGACAGACTGTCTCCACTTTTGTATACTGTTTTGCAGTTATTGTACATGTTATAAGTTATACTTGATCTTAATTAACTTTTTAAAAACAAAAAAAAATGTTTACCAAACTTCTTGTCAGTTTCAAAAGGGTTTTTCCCTTCTTTGCCAGAGTTCCTTTATGTTCCCTTTCCATTTTCCTGCACAGGGTTGCAAAATCCCCCCCCCCCCCCCGGCTTGGAGATGTGGTTCTGTGCTTTGAAATCAGTCCTTTTAAGCTTGCAATGTCAGTGACACTGGATTCTTCTGTGCACTCTGTGATTGCACTGGTACTGCTGGGCACTCTGTACATTGTACTGGTTCTGCTGGGCTTGCAAAAATGCCCCCCTTGCTTGGATGGTAATTGAGCTTGCTTTGCTACATTGGCACTGGGTTCTGCTAGGCTCTAGTGCATTGCACTGGTTCTGCTGGGCTTTCAAATCCCACCACCACCTGATTGTGATTCTGTGCTTGACATCAGCCCTGTTGAGTTGGTACTGCGAAATTGACAGTGGTTCTGGTTGGCATTCTATGATTGCACTGGTACTGCTGGGAATGCTGTGCATAGCACTGGTTCTGCTGGGCTGGCAAAAATGCCTCCCCACCACCTTCAGTTTCTACTGTGGAGATTCTCTGGCTTGACATTAGTCCTGTTGGGTTTGCACGGCCATAGTCACACTGTATCTGCTGGACACATTGCACTGGTTCTGCTGGGATTGCAAAAATGCCCCCACCTACAGTTTCTACTGCAGAGATTCTCTGGGTCTTCAATTCTGTTCTGCTCAGCTTCTATTGTCCTTGTTTCTTTATCTGTTTCCCCCCCCTCCATTGGAAACAATGGAGGATAGGGGCACCTTCTTTGGGGAGGGTCAGTTGGACCCCAGAAATCCAATCCTCACCAAAATTGGAGGATAGGTAGAGGAGAGTCAGCCAAAGATCCCCTGTGAGTTTGGTGCCTTTAATATGTCGTGGGCATTCTACCATGTCACAGACCTCACAAACTGAACCGGTTCATTTGGGGGCTAAAAGTTTGTGACAGTTCGTGGCTCACGAATTGGGCATGCCATTAACCAAAATAAACCACATTTTCCTAATTCATGTCCATCCCTATACCTGATCTTTCCCAAGAGAAAATGTGGTTTACATTATTACAGATGGATTTTTAATTAGCACATTTTCCTCATATTTACATACCAGAATATTTAGTGGACATGGCTGACCACCTTGCATCAAAACCCACAGTTTCTACTTCTGTTTTTATTATATTTCCAGCTTAAAATACATACTCAATGGTTACAGATCTATAGAGAAATTGTGTTTGGATCAAACTTAACTTCGTGTTTGTTGCTTATGTGTAGGGCAATAAAGGCTTTAAAACAGATCTTTTTGTTACTGTGTGTGGGGGGAGGGGAGGTCCATTCAATATCATGTAGCTGGAGAATAATATACTGAGAATAATCCTGTTAAAGATTTTAAGCATTCTCAGTAAACATAGTATCTATGTGAAATGACCTTAAATGGTTAATTGTTTCAAGAGAGACTTTTTCATTAATTCAAACAGGTCAACTTTTAAAAATGATACTGTCATTTAAATGCAGTGTGAAGGTTTCAGCGCAAATCACTTGAAGGTACTTTTTTAAGAGTGGGCTAATGCAGTATTATGTTTTATGGTGCAATAAAATTATGTGCTAAAATTATGCTCATAAATGTAGGCAAATGTAAACCAAGCTATTAGTTATGTTTTCTCAGATAAAAGTGATTAGCATAGCTATCAAACTCTTCTCCCATTTGAATAACAGAATTATGTCTGAAATCTAATGCTTGTTTGCCGAGGCTGATTCTTTAAAAGAACAAATGTAAATTGAGCCATCAATTCTAAACTTTAAAAGAAAAGCAATGGTCTATTTCCCTTTCTGACAGTATTCTGGTTATTGCTGTTGAAGAGAAGAACATCACTAAAACAGAGTGGGTGGGAAATTAACATCTTATATATATAATTCTCTTGATGCGTTGGCCATTTCCAGCTCTCCCATTGGCTGTGGTGTGCACTCCATCAGCCATTGGCCCATCAACTGCCACTCAAGAGTAATCGTGTGCCATTGTTACCACCAATGGCCTGCCTTGTTGTTTGGGGAAATTAGCTAGGCAGAAGGCAAGGCCACAGGGGTACAGGAATCACACACCACCTGTATACTGAGGTCCGGCACAGTAGGAAAACGCCAGATTTGAAGAGTAAATTAAATAGTTTTTATTAAAGTATTTCCCTAACTACAAGCACACTAAACATTCAAAAGAGCAAGCAATACAGAACTAAGAAAACAGGTGATTGTTAGCAAATAGAGGGTCAGTTACGGAGTGATACAACCTGTCCAGATGTGCATGGGTCCATGGAGATGAGATTATGGCCTAAACCCTAAAGGTTTAGGGGTGGACAGCCAGTTGGCATCAGGGCAGAGGCACACACTCTGAGGCCATGTGTTTGCTGGGATATAGACATAGGAAAACAATGCAGACCAATGGGCGGCCCTGAAGGCTGGTCTCAGGTGAGAACAATAGATTACCTGGGCCAGTCCTGGGTCCCAGGGTGTATGATGCCAGTAGGGGTGGACCTTAGGTATGACCAATAAGATCAGAGTCTGGATTAACAATGGCCTTGATTCAATCAGCCAGGTGCTGGGTGACTGTACTGGGGCTGTCCATGGTGGAACAATAGAGTGGTCTGGCATTTCCCTGGTACCAGACAAAAAGAGTGATGTTTCCTAATGTGTGGTAGGATGAACCTGAATGGCTGACCATTCACTAGACATGGAGAGTTAATGTTTCCTTGATAGGTCTGGCATAGGCGTAGGAATGCAGATAGGTGAAACTGGAGAGGAGGATGGAAATATGCAACACACTTCATTCATGACAATAACACAGACCAGAGGCTTTTTGTCCCTGCCTGCCTATACATTTGACAGACAAAAGACTAGCCATTTGGTCAGTAGAAGATGCCTGAGGCAAGGGCAGAGACTTGCTGACAGTATAAATGTGGGGCGGGGGGGCTGCTTGCATGGAGAATGCTTG
>NW_015173143.1:887826-916749 GCF_001447785.1 Gekko japonicus | reverse complement strand
TCAGTAGCAATGAGAGACAGGAAAGTGTATGCTCTACTCTACTATTAGATCTTGTAGAGTATGAACCAAGATATTTTAATGTTTTAAATTTTTGTTTTAAATGAAATCTGAATCCAAGGAAGTTTACAGTTACAGCCTATTAAAACTCAATTCGTACCCTCCATCAATCACATTGAGTGAATTTGTCTGTCAGAAGAAAAAGGAAATGAATGAACCACAGGGGAAAATATCTGACTTTTCAACTGAAGTGCTAAATAAATATGGCACAAAAGGTCAAGTAAGGTATTCAGTGTGGCAAATATTTATGTGCATACTAACTGTTAATGACCCTACTTTCTTGGGTTTTTAGTTATAGTGTGGGTTTTCTTTCTTTATACTGTTTGTATCCTGGGGTTTGTTATTTTAGTTTGTTATTTTTTCCCCCCCCCTTCCATTTTTTCTCCCTCTCTTTTCTTTCCTTTTTGTAGTCACGTAGGTGTAATAAAAATCAATAAAGCTACCCTTCGGGGGATTAAAAATAAAATAAAAGTTTGTCCTGTCAGCTTGCCTGTAACAAAAGAACAAAGGCAATTTCTCCCATTACCCTTACAGAACAGCAATCCCCAACAGTTTTCAAAACTTTGTTTAAACTGCTTATACTTTATTCAGTCAAGGTTTGAAGTAACATAGAACTTTCCCTTCTTTAAAAAGTTTTTATTTACTATCCTTTCATGTTGTCAGTTGTTAAACGTCAAAATCATAAATGAAAAATTAACTATACATTAAGTATCTGGAGGTAGTGGTGTTTTCTTCTGAATCAAAACTACAGCAACTTTTGTGTTTCTTCCTTGCAAACTCTGCCTGCAAGAATAATGCATAATACCAAACAAGATGAAGTTTACTAAAGCATTCCATAACTTAACAAGCGAATCAATTAGGGGCTCAGGACGATGGCCAGGGAGTGCGGCGCGATCTGCAGGAACTTCTCCATCCGACGAGGCATCTCCGCGCGCCACAGCAGCCTTACGGGGAGACGGTGCGGCAGCCACGGCGTGCCTCCCGCAGCCCTCTCTGCAGCCCGCCCATGAGCCCCAGGCGAAGCCCCTGCTCTAAGGCGCCACGTCGCTGCCAGCCGCTCTCTTGCTGCTGCCGACTCCACTCCGACCGCCCCTGCGGGTTGAGCGTTTCTCTCCGCACGCAGGCCCAGCCTCCTTCTGGCTGCACGTGGGCATCTGGCCTGCCCTTAGGAGCTCAGGGGCGCCCGGCAGAGCCGGCAGGAGGCCGGGGAAGGAGCCCGGGGAAGCTTTTACGGGGGAACGAACCGGTGGGAGCCCGGCAGAAGGATGGGGAATCTTTTGCGGGGGAACCCGCAGGCGGCGCGGGCGTGGGCGGGGCCGTGGCTCTTTAAAGAGCACCTCTTCCGCCCTTTTGGAGGCAAAACCACTCTTCGCTCCGCTGGGAAGTGACAAGGACGCTGGAAAGCCTCAGGGCAACCGGGAGCCGAAAGGAGGCGGGGAAGTTTTTGCGGGTGAACAGCACCCATCGACAGTTTTAGGTGCCTGCCTCAAGCGCCCCCTGGTGGGGGGCACCAGACTGGCCTGCCTCTCACCCAGGTCTCTCCAAAAGCCCTGCTGGCTCTCGCAGGGCTCTGCACTTCACAGCTGCACAATACCAGCACTTGGGCACCACAACTGTAGCAGCACATCTCACCGCCTGCCATCCGCTCGCTCTGCCTCCATCTTCTCCTCTCGCAGCAATCGGGGAATCAGGAAAGGAAAGCCTCTCTCTTGCAGGCACGCATGCGTTCCCCCCAAAAAGCAGCCCTGATGGAGGCGGAGTAGCCGCACCCCCGCGATCCTGCTCACTCCTCGCTGCCAGACCCCCTCCCACGTTGCACCCCAGGCAGAGAGGCTGCTCTGCTGCACCCGTTCCCTGCTGCGGGGTAGAGCCACCACCCTCTATAGAGGGGGCAGTGGTAGAGCTTGGCTTTCCCACGCCCCGTGCTGAGACACAAATCATCTGGCTTCTTTTCTCCAGTGCTCTCGGGGGCCGAGCGAGGTTAGTGAGACAAGATCTTCCCTTACAGAACCCATGCTGAGTCTGCCTCAATAGGTTTTGTTCATCTATGTTCCTACTAAACCGAATGTAATAATAAATAATAAATACTAATTCTTTCCTTAATAATGGTTTCCACCAATTTACCCAGTATCGACGTCAGACTTGACTGGCCTGTAATTTCCTGGATCTCCTCTGTGTTGCGCTCTGCCTGTAAAGCAGCTTTCCAGCCCCACCAGCCCCCAGGCCTCTTCCAGCCACACCAGCACTCAATGCAGAGTAGGTTCTGTATAGCACCACACCAAGACAGTCCTGTGGTAAACTATATACAGATTTATTCACAATATATACAATCCACTGACAAACTGCTCCGCCAAACACCATATCCAGAGAAGAGAACATACAGAGCAGTACTCGTCCACTTACATACATTTGAGTGACCAATCCGCATCTTGCTGAGTCATTATCTACTGACCTCACACCATAGCTGGTCTAAACCGGTCAGAACCTGTTATCAGCAGCTTGCCTGCTGTCACATAGATCATTATGATCTGACAGCTGGATATTAACATCCAACACTCTGGAACCCCTTTTAAATATGGGAGTGACATTAGCATCCTCAGGAATGGAGGCAGATTTTAAGGAAAGATTACATATTTTTGTAAGGATATCCACAAGTTCACATTTGAGTTCTTTCAGAACTCTCGGATGTATGCCATCTGGGCCTGGTGATTTATCAGTTTTCAAGTTGTCTATCAGTTTTAGGACCTCCTCTCTCATCACCTCAATCTGACTCAGGTCTTTCAACACCCCTCCCGAAATCAGCGGTTCTGGAGTGGGCAAGCACTTCTCATCTTCCACAGTGAAGATAGAGGCAAAAAAATGCATTTAGCTTCTCAGCCATTTCCCTATCATCCTTCAGTACTCCTTTTACCCCTTGGTCATCCAAGGGCCCCACTGCCTCCCTGGCTGGTTTCCTGCTTCTAATGTATTTGAAGTAAGTTTTATTGTTGGTACTTACGTTTTTCACTACATGCTCTCATATTCCCTTTTTGCCTGCCTGACCACAGACTTGCATTTTATTTGCCATAGCCTCTGTTCCGTTTTATCAGCCTCACTGTGACTACCTTTCCACTGCTTAAAGGAATCCTTTTTACCTTTTACAGCTTCCATTATTGGAATGACAGCCCTAGGGTGTGCCAGGAGTGTTCAGGAGCTGGAACTAACCAGAAACATTACCCCTTTTAAAGTTAAAAGTGGTTGTGTGAGTCTTTTTGGCCAATTCCCTATTTGTACAAATGTTGAATTCTAACATTATGATCACTGTTCCCAAGCGGTGCAATCACTTTTACATCTCTCACCAGGTCTTGAGTGTTACTTAGGACCAAATCAAGGATCGCCTCTCCCCTGGTAGGTTCCGTGACTATCTGCTCCATAGCACAGTCATTTAGTGTCTAGAAACTCAATCTCTCGACTAGAACACATATTGACCCAATCAATGTGTGGGTATCAGCCATTTCCCTATCATCCTTCAGTACTCCTTTTACCCCTTGGTCATCCAAGGGCCCCACTGCCTCCCTGGCTGGTTTCCTGCTTCTAATGTATTTGAAGAATACCAGGTCTTGAGTGTTACTTGGGACCAAATCAAGGATCGCCTCTCCCCTGGTAGGTTCCGTGACTATCTGCTCCATAGCACAGTCATTTAGTGTCTAGAAACTCAATCTCTCGACTAGAACACATATTGACCCAATCAATGTGTGGCTATCACCTATTACGATACAGTGTTTTTGTCTAGCTGCTATCTTGAATTCATTCATCATTTTATAACAAACTCCCAGTGTTAAGTTTCCTTTTGGCCCCCCTATTTCAACCCATAGAACTTCCAGAAGCGAATCCCTTAGCCTCTCAATCTTTCTGGACTTTATACTCTCTCTGACATACAGAGCCACCCCACCTCCAACCCTTCTCCCCTGTCCTTCCGATATAATATATAACCGGGAATCACCGTATCCCACTGACTAAAGGGAAACTTCATGTTTAGAGACAGTAAACCCGTGAATACCAGGAGTCAACATCAGGGAAAGACCTCAGCTTCTATGCCCTGTTGTTGGATCTCCAGAGGAACTGGTTGGCCACTCTGAGAGACAGGATGCTGGACTAGACAGCTCAATGGTCTGATCCAGCAGGGCTATTCTTATTTCTTAAAATTATGCAGTTAAAATTCTACACATATCTCCTTTGATCTAATGAGACCACCTCCAAAGCGGCCTAATTCTGTGTTGAGGCTTTGGCCATAAGAAAGCAGATATTCCAAAACTTTTAATAACTTTTTATCTATTCTGTGTTGAGGTTTTGGCCATAAGAAAGCAGATATTCCAAAACTTTAAAGAACTTTTAATCTATAATTAGTTATACTTATAAATTTATTAATTTTAATCCTTTTAAATATATTTGTATATAATCTGCACTGGTAAACTGCTTGGCTGATCTTCGATCATAATATATGTTGATTATGCATTTTAGCAAAAGTATAAAACTGCTGTGTAGCTGAATGCAGGATGTCCACACAGCATTACTTTCAATGGGAGACATATCTAAACATGCTGGATGGAAATATACTTCCCATTGAAAGAAATGCAGTGGAGGTAGCTGACTTCTGCATTCAGGATCACATGCTTTATTCTTGCAGTTCCTATTAAATGTGTAGATCTGCTTCCAGACACAGACTCCTGCATCAGTACAACCTTCTAGTAGAGCTGGTCACCTAGTCTTTTTTTCTTTCCTTTCCTCCAATTCAAGGCTGAATATATAACTGCTGAAAACGTTTAAGGTTATTTAGGCTGGATTAGGGTTAGGGTTAGGCTGGAATAATTTATCGAATGCTCCCTATGTATTTTTTTAAAAGTCTTATGGAATATTCAAATAATACAAAGAAAAAGGTAGAAATTTACACTTTTCACGTGGCTGTTTATTTCAAGGTCATAAATAACAGTGGCTTAAAATTTATGCTGTATACTTTCCTTGAAAGGAGGTATTGTAGCATCTCCAGAAGATCCTGACATTAAGCCTCGAAGACAATAAACTCTTGGTTAGCACATGGTTCTTTACTTTTCAATAAAACAGTGTATTTTCTTTTAACTGCCAACATATCCTTTTGGGGTGTGTGTGTGTGTTATAGACAACAGGAAGGTATCATAGCAGCAGAAAACAGAACCAGCTTCTCAGTCTTTCTGTAGACAAGGACAGCAGCATATCAATCATCATAAAAGAACAGAAGGAAGAACTCACTCAATGGCACTGCTTTCCCACAGAGATTTTACATTAAAATTTACTACTAATGTCAATGTTTAGCTCCCCATGGATTAAAATATTTGTAAATTATGGCAGTAGCAGTCCAGAAATGCTTCAGACACTTAACACAAGAAATCAGTAAATGTTCATCATTAATAAATACTCCTTTTTAGCCTTCAAAATATTTTGAAGGTGATGCTATATTTGGCTTGTACACCATTAAGTGCACTCAAACATTCAGGCTGAATATAGAAACCTTTTGATGTGGTTTGGATTGGGGAATTCCCTGATCGACATGTTTTACCTAGTAAATACAGACATCATGGTTTTCTATTAAAATGCTCAAATTTCTTATGAGCAGGGAGATTCATGGTAAGAACAAACAGTAAAATCCATTGCTTTTCCCTCTTAAGCAATTTAATTAAAATAAAATGCATTCTCTTCAAATTTAAGTTGAAGACTGCTTGTGCTGCTGTTTTGTGAACCTGGAGACTATAAACAAAAATAAACATTTCCTAAGTAAATGGACGGCCTGGACTGCAAAAGTAAAAGATTGCTTCAGTCTTTCATGAATCTTGATGAGGCCTCTTCTGTGAAGTTTTTCCCTGAGTCATGTATTTACTGGAAAGGCTGCCTGTGTATGAGGAGAAAATACCACTTAATTGAAGGTATAACCACAAAGGAAGCAAGTTACACAACTTTCCATTGTTTGTTTTTAGTTTACAATCATGGGAGCCATTCTGCAGTCACAAAGAGAAACTGGATACTAGCTAAACTTGAACTAAAAATCTCTTAGAACTTCTAGAACACTTATAGTTCATTCCATGCCACCCACTATGACTTTATCCAGTACACATTACTAAACAGCTGTTCTTCCATAAGTAGGGAGGTAAATCCTAATCTGAAGTCGTACCCTTCATCATCATGAGCATCAATGCACTGTGATACATACAACAAGCAATGACTTTAACATGCTATGACATAATTGGTTTTGATTACAAATTGCATGGAATATATTTTAGAACAATATTTCAACAATTCAAAAACATACATTTTATGAAGGACTAGAGACCTATGAGGTGCTCAAACTAGGTGAACATAGGAAGATAGATGCCATTCCACTATGTTGTGGAAAAATAGGTTTTAAAATATTTGAAAGCTGAGCATCTAAGCAATAATTTATTTTACAATGTGTGTTAGCTTTTGTTGCAGCCCGAGTAGTTAGCCACTCACCAAGGGAAATTAGTCTGCTCAACCCAAACATTAAGCCTCTTTAATTCATATTGAGTGTAACAGGGAAAGGGTGGTGTGTGTGTATATGCTTTTACATTTAAATAATGGGTGCTATAAAAGAAAAAGTATAAGTTACAAACCTGACTGGGGACTCAAGAATATATTTCCTTTCTGCTTCTTTCTTTCTTCCTGTAGAAGCAGTCCCTTAAAAGGGGTTAAAGAATGGATGAACATATGAAGTTAGTTACTATATGATGCAGATTTTATTTTTAAACATTTATTATTTATACCCTGCCTTTCTTCTCAGTGGGGACCCAAAGCAGCTTACATTATTCTCCTCTTCCTCTGTTTTATCCTCACAATAACCCTGTGAGGAAGATTAGGCTGAGAGTATTTGAATGGCACAAGGTTACCCACCAAGCTTCCATGGCAGAGTGGGGATTCGAACTTGAGTCTCCCAGTTCCTAGTCTGAAACTCTTAACCATTAAATGCAGAAACAGTATACTACTTGAAACATCTAGCCTGTGGGGCACCTTTGGAATTCTGACAGTGTGTGGTGTGTGCAGGCACAAAATGGCTGCCACAGCAAAAGCCTCACCTGGTCCTGCAATTTTCTAAAACTACTTGGTGGGCACCAGGAAAGGTGTCAGCAGACGTCACAGTGCCCACAGGCACCACATCAGGGACCCTGGATCTAGCTGAATATATAATATGAATTATGACACTTAAACTTAGAAAAGAAGGGTTTTAAAAAACACCATATATGCTATATTATTTACCTGATTTAATCTACCACAGTGTTTAACAGCACTGGATAAAGGGGACCCACATGAAACATCTGACTTCAGAACACCTAAGAACGTAGAAATGAAAAACTGTTTAGCTGTAAAAGGAAATAAGATTTTACTTCCCTTTTAAAAGGAATCTATTCACATACATAAAGGAATTTATTCAACTGGGCAAAAGTTTAGCAGATATTAACCTGTGGAAAGGTTTTAAAATTAGATGTTTTAATGTTTAAGATACAATGCAAATATATTTGGGGAACTAAAGAAACTGAATGAACTTTGGTTCACAATAAATAAGGCCGATGGATGGTGAAGGAGTAAAAGGAAGGGATTGTTTAGAAATGTATGCAGCACATAGCATTTAGCTTACAGATATAAAGAACTGAAGCTGCTGGTTTGCACCTGTTCCATGCACATTCCCACCTTTCTCCATAGCTCTATCCAGATGCCATGGATCAACTGTGGTTTAACCTACAGGTGGCTGCACAGTCGTAGTTAGGCACCCAGCCATACAAGCCACAGTTTGTTTGCAAATCTCAGTTAATCTATTGCTTGTCTCAAAGAACAATCGCTAGATATTATTCTGAGCTCTCCCTGCATTGCCACACTACTGGCAAAGCCTCGCTATTGGTCAGCTGCAATAAATGGATAGGAAAAGGGCAAGGCAACCCAAGGCTTTTCAGAGGTACTCAGGCTGCTTTCAGGTAAGCCAATCAGAGTCCCTTCTGCTTCTGTCACTTCATTGCATTCCCTAAAGATTTTAAGCATTCTGAAACAGATCTTTTAAAGCCCTCATATATGCCTTTTCACTCTTGTCATTTTGCCACATTCCCTAGCCTTGTTTTCTCTCAGAAATGAAACAAAAAATCAGAAAGAAACACATGATTATGGCTGGGTAAGGGAGAGATGGTCTTATGGGGAGGAAGGTTTGGCACCACGTATGTTGTGAACTGCTTTCAACTGCAACAATGATTTGTGTTGAACCATTATTGCATATATTGGCAAACTGAATAAAAACAACAAAAATATTTTTGTCCCACTGTCTTTTCCCTTTCCCCCTCCTGGAGTTGCAGTATCCTGCTTGGTGAATCACCACTAGCAGGGAGGGAGACCTGCAGGGAGAAGACAGAGGGTGAGAATATCCTGGAAAGACACCATCAACAACTGAATGCCTCTGGTGCAAGCCAGATTTTTCTGCTGCTGTTCTCTGTAGGTGACTATGTACCTAGATTGCACTACTGAACAGATTGCAATTTTTTAATTCAGGAATAATGAGAAATCACAGCTGAGCATTAACAGATTTACAGTGTAATGTTAAACAGAGTTATACCCTTCTATACCCATTAAAGTCAGGAGTCCCCAATGTCAGATCTCGGAAGCTAAGCAAGGTCAGTCCTGGCAAGTACTTAGATGGGAGACCTCCAAGGAATAGCAGGGTCATGACATGGAGGCAGACAATGGCAAACCACCTCTGAATGTCTCTTGCCTTGAAAACCCCACGGGGTAGCCACAAGTCAGCTGTGACTTGACGGCACTTTACACCACCAGAATATTAGCATTAGACTACAAATAGATTTCATACCTGCAGCTGCTTTGTGCTGTGGGCACTCTTTTTTAATATGGCCTTCCCTTCCGCAAATAAAACAGCGCTTCTCTCTCAAATCCCTGTCTTCTTGTCGCTTCCATTTCTCCACTGGCTGCTTAGTAATCTTGTCTTTTGCTATTTCTATTGTTCCCTTGCCCAGTTTTGTTTTTTGAGGCGTACATATCTGTAATTTCCCATCCTTCAGCAAAACTTCTCGTTCTGTAGCTTTAACTGGGGTCTCTTTATCCTCTTTACTTTTTTTTTCTGTATACCTTTGGTTTTTAAAATCTTCACTGTCATGCCGTCTTCTCAGTCTAAGAGAACAAAGTACAAATTATCTTAAAAGTGAGAAAAATGCCTCGTATGTCACACACTCTTATCTTAGATGTCTGGAAAAAATTGACAGTCATAATGCAGTCACAGTCAATGCTCCCTCTAAGATGTGGAGTCTTGTGAGCAAAAATCCTACTTTGTGAGCTACTGGCATTAAAGTTGTGAGCGAGTGATTTGGCTACTGCATAAATTAGTTTGCTCTGGAGCCAGCCTTCCTGAGCTAAGATAAAAATGTGTAAGACAGAGGCTGAAAATATGTGAGCTAGCTCACACTAACTCAGCTTAGAGGGAACATTGGTCACAGTGCAGAAGGATTGAGGTTGGTCAGTGCTGCTGTTATTGTTAGACCTGACAGCAGAGTTCAACATGGTTGACCACAATCTGTTGATTCACCGCCTCGCCAATGTTGGAATTCGTGGAGTGGCCTTGAAGTGGCTTACCTCATTCCTTCAAGGTCAGGGACAGAGGATGGTGCTAGGAGAGAGGGTGTCACCTCGCCACCCTGTGGTGTGTGGGGTCTCCCAAGGGGCAATCCTTGCTCCAATATTATTCAACATCTATATACCTCCCCTTGCCCAACTGGTACGGAATTTCGGGTTGGGTTGCCATCAGTATGCTCATGACATCCAGCTTTATCTGTTGATGAATGGCCCACCGAATACCACTCCATCTACTCTGACTGAGGGTCTGGAGGCCATGGTTGGGTGGTTGAAACCAAGCCAACTGAGACTGAACCCATCAAAGACAGAGGTTCTGTGGCTGGATAGGGGAGATGCAGGAGTGGGATGTTGTCTCCCAGCTCTTGACAGCGCACCTTTAACACAAGTGCTGACTGCCAAGAGCCTGGGTGTGATTCTGGATGCCTCATCAATGGAGGCCTAGATCACAAACATTCTCCTTATCAATGGAGGCCTAGATCACAAACGTTCCCAGACTGGCGTTCTTCCAACTATGCCAGATCAGGGAACTAGCCCCCTTCCTGTCTCACCCTGACCTAGTTACAGTAATCCATATAAAAGTCACCTCCAGGTTAGACCGACCCAGAAATTACAACTGGTCCAGAATGCAGCGGCCCAGGTCCTTACGCAGAACCCTCCAACAGCACATATCCAACCTGCACTGGCTCCAGGTTGAATATCAGATTAGGTTTAAGGGTTTGGTATTAACCTTTAAGGCCCTAAATGGTCTGGGGCCAATGTACCTACAGGACCACCCTCTCTTGGTATACCCCCGAAGAGCACCACGCTTTAGGGAGCAAAGCTTCCTGGTGATCCCTGGTCTGAAAGAGATTCGGTTGTCCTTGACCAGAGCCAGGGCCTTCTTGGCCCTGGCACCAGCCTGGTGGAACTCTCTGCCTAGCGATAACCATGCCCTACGGGACTTCGCCCAGTTCCACAGGGCCTTTAAGACAGAGATGTTCTGCCAGGCTTATGGTTGAGGACAGCAACGGCTTGTCATCAAGCCTGGCCTCCTTTACTCTCCCTCCCTCCCCTCTAGGGTATAAATTGGTAGTCAATAGCATCTGAACAAATTTTGACTTATATCGTTGTTTTAGCTGTTAATTGTTTTAAGCAAATTTTGATTAATATATGATATTTACTGAGTGTTGTGCACCACCCTGAGCCCTTCGGGGTGTGGTTGGCCTATACATTAAATAAATAAATAAATAATCAAAGTTACAGAGTTCTTTCAAGACTTGCTTAAATTGATTTAGTAATTTCCCCTTTTCATTAATACAAATGACAATAACAAAAAGTTTCAAAAGCATTGCACATTCAGGGTGCTATAAATATGTTAGAATCATTAAATGAATGTGTCTGACACAGACATGCATGTATGCACACACCAAGAGCAGCGGCAGTGCAAGTGTAATGTTCCCAGTTTCTTAATAATAGTTAGAAAACTGGGAACATAACATCTACATTGGGCCACAAGAAATATCTATACTAAGCAAGCCTATACTAGGTTTCTAGGCAAGCAGAAAAAGTACTCACTTCCTCCGCATAGGACAGTCTTTCATAAAATGTCCTATTTTACCACAAATTCGGCAACATCTATCATTTGGAGCCAATTCTCCTTCTGTCAGGACTTCTGGGTCAAAAAAATATTCCTAACAAAAACAAAAAAAGACCATTAGCAGCATTTGACTCCTTGAAAAGAGCAATGATTTCTACCCAATAAAGAACATACACATGATCTTAAATGAGCATGACTTTCCTAGAACTTCATTTAAATTCCAGCAATACTCTCGAAAATCACCTAAGAGACCTCCAAAATTACAAGACTGAGAAAACTGTTGGAAAACACTTCAGCCTTCCAGGACATTCAATAGGTGACTTCAAAGTAGCTGCTTTATTGCAAAGGGACTTCAGGAACAGACTAGAAAGGGAAATTTTTATTACAGCACTCAGAACAAAGAAATCCCCAGGACTTAACAGGGATATTGGTTTTTTATCTCACTAAACATGCTAACTTCATTCAGCCCTTACATCTGTATTCTGACCAATCCCACAGAAGGGCCATGCATCCTCTTTATTTTATTTCTTATTTGGAATAATAGATTGTAATGTAATGAATAGCCAAATGTAATGTAAATTGGAATGGTAGAATGGAATGTATTTCTCTGGTCTGGGGACAGGGAGATACTCTACACAGCCAACTGCCCCACTTCAAAGAAAAAGATGCAGTAAGGTTGCCTTCACGCTTGAGAGAAGACGGATGGAGCATAATGGCAGGGTCTCAGTTAATTATTCTCAGCATTCCACAATTAAGAATACATCTGCCCATCCATCTCCAATTTCGACATATTTATTTCCTTCACTATGTTTCCCCCCAGAATTAAACCCAAACAAATCGTAAACATATAAACTAAGCTTGTTATTACTGTGTGGTCCTTGTATCTGTTAAACATCTTTATTATGTTGTATACTATTTACTGCTCACACTCTACACATATATATATATATGGACTGATAACTTCCATTTCACTGTTCCTGAAGATGTATGCATGCACATGAAAGCTCATACCTTGAATAAAACTTTATTGGTCTTAAAGGTGCCACTGGACTCAAACTTTGTTCTGTAAAATACTTAGTACAGGAACTGTGACACAAAGGTTTAGAGAAATCTCTGTGCATAATCAAAATACTTCGAAGATGTATAATACTCCTTTAATGTAGACACTTATTATTTATTTTTTTCCTTCAGTAAGCCCTTCAGACGATACAAATGTTTGTGTCTTGATGGTGGAATGTGTTGTTTAATAAATTATTTGTACATATTCATGCTGTCATATTCCCAATACTCACCATTTTGGAAGGGTATTCTTTAGGAAATCCTCTTACTGGGATACCAAATACCCTCCTGCCATTTATAAAAGCCTTCATTATAAAGTTTGTCACTAGAATAGTAATAAAAAAATTCATTGTTAAAATGGGAAAATTGGAAGTTGTTTTGTACAACATACTTAAGACAAGAAGCCTTACTTTTTCTTGATAATCCAGCTCCAAGATTATGATTCAAATCAAAAGGATCTGCAAGAAGAATGTTACATAATTCAGCAAAATCCATAAAAAGCCTTATGAACACAGTCCGGCGAACTGAAAACCAGTGGGAATGCACTATACAGAATCAAAAAGAGTTCATCCCATGGTGTTTCTTTTCCCCCCCCTCTTTTAAATACCCATGCAGACAAAACTGAAGTTTTCGAAAATGAAAAATTTTCAGAGAGGAAAAGGTACAGACCTATAAGTTTAAAGATTCAGCATAAGAGGGACGAATAACTGAAGCACAGCAACTTTAAGTATGAAGGAGAAGGGACTAACAGGAAAAGTTGTCCTGCACTGAATAAAGGGATGGAGGATCAGCAGCTATGCAAATCCAGCTACAGGGCCAGATGGTAGGAGCCACAGGTGGTTAATACAGCTCCTGATAGCTGGTATGGAGAACTTAAAAGTTATGTCTGTGCAAGAGATAGCTTGAGGCATTGCAAATTAGCCAGCAAAATACACAAGAAGCCAAAACCATGATGGCTTCCTTCTGATTGAATCAGAAATTTTGGATACGTCCTGGGGCATAGGATGGGAGATGGCACTAAAGCAGGTTCAGAGTACAAAACAACTGCAAAATACCTGAATCTGTGCATTCTATACACCAACTTAACTATCTCTTTCTGTTTACTCTCCCCCATGGCTAACCCTCTGTGTTTAATGTAACACTTACTTGCAATAATTGTTCAAAGACATAGATGGCATAGCATCTATTATACCCTGCTTATAACAGTAATTTGCTGGGATCAAACTGCTATACAAACAGGTATGAAAGTTAAATAATTGGTTATTACAAAACAGAGGGAGGTAAATGAGAAACAAGAGATAAAGTAGTTCTTTAAGATAAATGACACTAAGAGGTTAGTTATATCATATATGAAATTTGGCCTTTGCAGCATAAAAATATACTAACGTATAAAACTCATAAACGAGAGAAAGCTCTCTTTCATACCTTCAATAACAATGTATTTTGAAGTCCACTGTTTCTTGAATGTTGTAAGTAAATTTTTTCTCCTGACACAGATAACATGCTCTTTAAAATCAAATTCTTCAGTATAAAAACGTAAAAGTCCTAGCCATAACTCCCCAATGGATTCATTATTTTTACCAAAGTCTGGCCAAAACGCTGGCTGGAAATGAAACACACACACAATATTTGGCCTCAGTATCCAGACCAATTATCTACAGTGAAGTATCAAATAACTGTAGTACTTTGAGAACATATAACTCTACTCATTCAAAACCACTGCTCAAGATATCTATGCTGTGATGCTGTGAAATGCATCTCATGCCTTCTTCTACCCGAAGGCCTACACTAGGGAAAGGCAGAATACTGATTATAGCTTATTAACTGGCTTCTGGCAAATTTCCAGTGGACTGCTATGGCGTAATAAAAAGCTCACGCTGTTGCCTCTGTGCTTCTCAGGTGCCACTGCCCTGCATGTCTGAAGAACACAGGAGAAGTGGAGGAAGTAATCTTCCTTCCCTGAGAGAGCTCATGCTGTGTTTTTGAGTGTAGGCTTGCAACATAATGTTTCTTGAAAGCTGATTCAGTTTGAAATGAACAGCACCAAAGAAACAGCCACGATACTAAGCTGGCAGCCTTCCAACACTTTCATCTAGCATCCAGAGCATCCACACATCCCCCACCCAGCTGCATTTGGTCCAACTCCAATAGGCCAGACTATAAGAATGAGACCTTGGAGAGAGGCCCCACCCCAAATCCAGCCATGTTCAATCTAGCTTCAACCACCACCAGCTGTAGTAGTCAAAGAAGGGAACTAGTAAGCACTGTGTAACTTCTGACAACTCTAGCAAAACAGCTGATGGTGAGAGCCAGATTGATCGAGGCGGAGCCAAAAGACGACAGCTTGTTGAGACATCCTCTTTACAGCATTCCCTCCAAAGCAAACGTGACTGAGCACCAAGCATCCAGTGTCTTGTGGCAGTAGGCAGCAGTCTCTGAAGAATACATTGCTGAGCATGTGCGAGAGTGAAAAGATTGTGAACGAGTGCACGTGTATGTATGCCTGAGTTATTAAGGAAGGGAAAGGGTACTAGTACTGCATTTTCTGCATTTTTACCCAACAGAGACACCAGAATCAGTTTGGTAATGCTGAAAGGGATTCACAGCATACTGTCTTTACCATGCTCATCAGACCTTTACAACCATGTGTACAAAGGGAGGCAGTGGAAGTGTGTGCAAGTGGGCCACAAGATACTTATTAAATACCCCCCCCCAATTATGATATTCAAAATTTGCCCACCCCTGCATACATCACAAGTGCAAGCCCGCATGTTTCCCATAATATACTGAGGCTTGATTCTGCAACAGGGCCTTCAATAGAATGACTAGCTATGCTGCTACAATGATGAAGTTACAGTCATGAATCAAGAATGCAAAAAAAACAAACAAAAAACCACGCCTTCCATTCCACAGCAGACAGATCCAGAAAAATTGCTGCACATCTATGACATTATCTTTAGTTTGTTCCAATCTAAGAACCACTCCCAAAACATAACTGAGAGTTGTTTGGAGCCACAACTGTAGGGTCAGCCATCAAAACAGAGCTGAATATCACTGTCCTTCTTTTGGTAACATGTCATATGTCACACATAAACTGCCATCAGAAATAATGTGCAGCATAACCAGAGGCAAAGTGCATCCTGCGTGTCCTACCAAAAAATAAACCTCACAAAACCAGGCAAAACCAGGCATTAGGAAAGAAACTACTTACCAAAAAATAAACCTCACAAAACCAGGCATTAAGAAAGAAGTTAACTCTGCTCGGTTCCAGTGAACAGCCAGGCTTGCTGCATATTCAGCAGCTAAGAGTCTCCCCTTTAATGCTTCAGCTATTTGTGGTGCATATGTAAACCACTAATTTTCATAGCAAAGCACAGAGTTTGTCTACACAGAATACTTTATGATAAAATCTTTGGCACAGAACTTGAAATCCTCAGAATCTCAGCTTCTGTTTCTATCAATCAGTTGATTTACCTGACATAGACCTAATGTTTTACCACTAATTCAAATATTTCATTGTAGCTGGGCCTATCAACTGAAAAAGATAAAATAATTGTTACTAAGCATTTGGTTTCAGTGTGTAAATGTATCCATTTGGTAATGTGGTGGTATGTTTAAGAAGGGTAAACTTTAAGGTTACATATGCAATTGGTTAACATAAAAAGAGACTCACCAGTTCATCTATTTTTTCAAAGTAATAGACATTCCAGCCATCAACTAAAATCTCAGGCTTCTTTTGCTCTTCATAAATCTGAAAACAGATTTATTAGAACATCAAGTTTAAGATTTGCTGTTTCTGAATTATTTTGGGAGCATGCAACTGGGCCAAAAATAAATATGCACTGTACCTCTTGAAGAACAGGAATGACAGGTGGGTTTCTCTGCTGAAGGAAATAAAGCACCATAAGAGTATATGCATAGGAGGACAGACTGCCCCTAGATGCATCACCAATATCACACATCTGAAGAAGAGAAAAAAAATAGTTAAAACACACTTGACAGGCATTGTGGTATCTTTCAGTATCTGGAATATTGCTTACCTTTGTAAAGACTTTCATTGTATAACAGAGATATTTTACTCTGGGATCAATAGCTGCATAAGAGGATAAGAGTCTTGTGTTATGCAGGGCCTATAAAATATAAATATATTAAATGTGAATAGTGCCAAAAGATTTTCTTTCTGCAAGACTCTGGCTTGGAAAACTCTTCCAAATATCTTTATCTAAAGCAGCTTAGCATGTTTCAGATGACTCAGACTGGAATACTGAGTAACAAGTATGCATTTGAGATGTATATATAGTCACATCCGAGTGTGCGTGCACACATGCACACCCCTCTTACTTTTCTGATCCTGATAATTCATCAATATAAGTTTAAATATCTCAATCATTTTATCTTGTAGAGAGTATTCAGGCTTGGACTCCCACAATAGCTAGTAGAAAAGGTTAGCAGGTAGCGGAGTGTTCTTACCAGTGTATTATACAAGCTGATGTCTACTTCAAGACCACTTCTGACATGGAAAAATTTGACAATTGGCACTTTAGCAGTGGTTATGGGCAAGATATTTCTTAGACCTAAGAAAAGTACACGGATACTGATTTACACCCATTTCAGTCAATGGCAAAGTAGATAACTTCAATCCAATAACGTTACATGTTCAATGAGGTTTATGCTGCAACTTTATACACAGTTAGGAGAAAATGTCACAGGATTAAACGCATTTTGCTTTAGTGCCATGGTTTTCAAACTAGGTTTGAGAGAAACGTGAGACTCCTTGGGAAGTCTAATCAGAGGTTTCTCAATGAGAAAACGGATGTACTTCTCTGAAAGATGGCTTCTGATCTTTCTTCTGCAATTCAGAGCCATGGGAGAATACTGGGTGCATTTTAGGGCACACTCTCCGATTCACATGTAGTATACTGAAGTCCTACAGGTCTGGCCTGGCCAGTGCACCATGTGAACAGTTTGTCTTAAGATGTGCCCCAAAACCTTCAACAATGAACAGGGTTTTCACAGCAAACAAGCCAGTATGGAAAGACCCGTCCTGGATAACGGGTGCATCAGCAATTTAAAACTGTGCATCAGCAATTTAAAACACAACAACCTATCACTGAACCTGCATCCCTCCTTCTATTAACTGTGAAGAAGATATCAGTAACTTAAAAAAAAACCAACAGGCAGAATCTATACAAAATTTGCCATAAACAGTCTTTGGAAAAAGCTATACAAGGACTAGTTTGTCAGACTATATTTGGTATGAGCCTGGACAAAGAAGAAATGCCCTGCTGGTTGACGTATAAGTTGTTTTAGTTTTTGTTTGTAAAGCATTGTTTTAAATTGTTTATACTGCTTTTGCATTGTCGTCACTCACTTTAGATCCTTGGATGTCTGGGGTAAAGGTGGGTATATAAATATTTTGAATAAATAAATTTGGTATTGCTGGTCCTCAATCTATTCCAATGTCGTAATTGCCCACACTCATTATAGGTCCACAAAAATTATGAACACTATGATATTAAAAAGATCTTGTGCTATTTTTCTTATCACACTACTGATTGCTTGAAGAAGAATGTTCTAAAGCTACATAAAAGCAAATAACACTGTATTAACACTGAAATAAAACTCATTTATTTATATTCTCCTTTTATTCCTACATGGACCCAACTTTGCACTTCAGATTACACAGCAGAAGATTTACAAGACATAGCAGGTCATTAATGTTATTTTGCATTAAAATAAAACCTACTTAGAATAAAACAATGTGCATTTCCCCCCAGTCCTTAATATAAGTTTTATTTGGAAGTGTGCTGGCTACAAGCAACAAGACAACAGGAGAAACAGGCACACAGGCATTAAGAAGATATGGCTATGAGAAGAGACTGAAAGCTGAGGTACAAGTAATGTACTATAAGCCATATCCTGTGCAATGGAGCTCTTTGGAAATGTAGCCATGTGTGTATCACACACTTTTCAGAAATGTGGTTTCCTCTCCTTAAAACCATTGTTGTTAATATTTTGCAAACAAACAAAATGCCTGTATACTCAATCATGGAAAGCGGCAAGCCCGACCTACAATTATAAGCAAAACACTATCTTTTTAAGGCTATGCTAAAAGGTAACTTGAAAAATTAATACAAGCAACTTAAAGTACCAAACTAACTTTATTAGTGGCTCTCAGATAAAGCATCCCTGATGTGTCAATACACATACCATTTATAAGACCTACTCCTACATTTAATTCCTGAGACAAATCAACATTTAATGTTTGCAAAAACAGGTGCTTAATCTGAATGCTTAGTTATGTTCATTATATTATATCTACTTATTAATTCTGGAAACATCTTACATAATGTAAGCTCCAGTATGTGGAAATAAATAGTTAATCAAAGTTACCTGAATGTTTCTTGAGCACTTTTGCAAGTTCTTCAATAATTCTTATACAATCAAGTCCCTGTAATAGGAAAAAACAACACCAATGTAACAATACCTACCGTGAGAAAACAAAACAAATATTTTCCTGAATTACTTCCAGTTATTACTAGTGGAAAGACTCAGTGATCAATTTCATTGTGTACCAGACAAACCTATATTGTTCACAGTGTACTAAATTTCCAATACCACTGATATTATGTCAGAAGCATGCTTTAATTGGGTGATACTTGTTGGCTTAGAATTGGGTGTTTCTTGTATTTACTATCTTCATTCAGAAGAGCCTATGCTAAAGAACACAATCATCTCACAGCCCTGATCAACTGTTTGTCTGGATACCCAAATCTAACAAAGAGGTTTCTTTCATAGTGCCAGTTACTTGTTAGACTGAGGGAGGAGGAATAAGCACATTGTTTACATCTATCAACAGACCAGTGCTAGAGATGTGCCATTTGCTATTGGTATGATTCTCAAGACCATCCTTCCCTCCAAAGAGCTGTGCTAAATGCAGAGGTTGGATGTAGGTTTCTCTCTCACATGCATTCTAAGTGCAAATTCACTTTGACCTGTATAGGTATCAGAGCTTAGGTTGTTCCCCTGTCTGGGTAACTGAGAATGCCATCCTAAATGGAGTTACACTAATCTAAACCCACAGGACTCAGAATGCCATCCTAAATGGAGTTACACTAAATGAGGACTAAATGAGCTTAGAAAACTGTAACTCTGTTTAGGATGGCATCTCCTCATTTATAGTTGATGTTTACCTCAGTTTGTCTTTTAAAAACAAACTCTGTTGCTGTTCATTTAAAAAGAAACACCATCTTGTTTCTGTCAACTCACCTCATCCCTCGATCACTGGCCACAGGCTTTGATGAGTATCTTATCAAAAACTCAAACTCTATCCCTGAATCTTTTAAAACTCCTGCTGGAAAACCCAGGGCAATGGAGATGGTGCATAAGTGATGAAAAATCACTGGGATAGTGTCTAACCCCAAGAAACCATCACTATAGAAAGACTGATTCTTAACAACTACAACAAAAATGTATCCTCCTCCATCTCCCAAGGAAACCATCACACTCCTTTATTGAGCTTTCCTCTTTCAATGCAGTAGATTAAAACAAACAAACAGATAACATCTGTTTTGTGCATATGGAAAATGAGCAATACAGGAAACAAAGATGAAAGATATCAAAACAACTGAAAATTTTAATTAGATTAGTGATTATTCAATTTGACTAAAGTGCAATTTCTTCAAAAGTGAAGTTTAATAATGTCACAGAAATTGTCTACATTTGCAGTTGTCCAGATGCCCAGATTTACCTCAGCACTCTCTAGACCATCAATTGTCATGCAGATATCAAGATCACTTTGCTTGAAGCCAAATCCATTCTTCGAAGACCCAAACAAGCTTAATTTGGTGCCTGTAGGAAATAAGCACAATTTTTAGCATTTGTTGTAGCACTCACCATGATCAGGTCACTACAGAGTATGAATGAGCTGCTATGTAAGAAAAGAATCTCTCCTTATATATAAAAAGAGTTTTGGTATCCCTCCTGCACACGCTTCCTCAGACTTTGGCCCGCTCAGCTGCCGCTCTCACAGTCTCCCAATCCTGTGGCTGCATTGGCTCCCTGCGTTGGCTCAGCCCCACCCACCAAGCCCGCTGGCAGCGTTTTACCCTCACTCTGGAGGGAGCTGGGAAACGGAATGGAGTCTTGCCCTCAGTGCACTGGAAGCTGAGGCACGAGACAGGCGTTCCAGCTGCCGGAGGGTGAGGAGGCCGACTGCGAGACAACAGGGAAACATGACAAAATGGCAGAGAGCCAGGGATGGCATGAGTTGACACACCTCACCATTTGTGGGGAGGGGCGAAGATGGAGAGGTGGCCGGATGCTCACGGGGGTGGGCCTGGCCACCGGCGAGGAAGGCAGGACCTCCCTCCCGTCCCTGGCCCACTGGCAGGGACACGCCGTGCACGGTGACGGGACGTTTAAGTGGCCGAGCACGACAAGCCTCCCAGAGCCCCCCACCCTCTCCTGGCCTGCGTGCCGAGCCAGGCAAGCAAGGAGGAGCGTGGGAGGGAGTGGGGAGCTGTTTAAAACCCTCCCCGTTGCTTCTCCTGCTCTCCCACTGAAGCTTTAGGATGCAAGGTGCGGCAGGGGCTGCCGGCGACTGCTGCTGGATTCCGTGTTCACCTAGGCGAACTTTCTAGAGGTTGTTGCATTCATTTCTGCAACGGGCCTTTCTCCTAGTAGTTAATAAAATGATGCATTTAATTTTTTCTGCTATGTTGCACATTCCATAGTTTTTATACTGCGTGAACATCATTTTAAAACTCCGAGTTGGATCCAAAGATCACAAGCAGAACTCTGCTTGCCAAACTGATTTTCCAAACTTTTTTCTCTTCTGCAGCTCTTCTGCACCACCCAAAAAGTGCTGCTGAAGGCTGGGAGACACCTGGGAACAGCATGGGATGATGTGGATGGGGATATATCTTAAGTGGGAAATTCACAGAAATTATAAACATTGTTCTCCCTTTCCTGGTGAAAGAAAACTTTGGATCCTACTCTTTGACATTAATAAACAAAGTTTAACCTTGGGGAAAAAAAGACAAGAGACACCTGGAAATTCTTGTTGGATGAAACTTTCAAGATTTTGTCTTATATGTTCACGTGCCTGATCTTCTATATTACTTGGAGCAAAATCCTCTGTTGAAAAGGTAGTAAATAAGTTTAGAGACAAGATTATGACAGCAGCTAAGCAATGTAAAACAGACATTTTTTTCAAAATATTTAGGACGTTATTGCACCACACCTTTGGTTGCATTCCACATAAAACCTCCTATGATAGGCGAGATTTGTCAGTGAAGTGGGACTTTCCCTCTTCCCCTCCTACTGCAATCCCACACATCCTCCAAATCTTGCTTCAGGAACAACATGAGAGAGGCATGAGACATCTGCTGCCAGAGAGCATTGTCAGTAAAAATCACACACACACACCTCCATCAATGGAAATGTCCCCTGGATTTCACCACTTAGTTAGCCAGCAGTTTTGGGAGCTCTAGAAAACTGCTGGATAATCAGAAGTGTTCTATAACAAGGAAAATATAAAATTTGTGATTTAACTGATGACAGACTGAAGCAGTAGAATCAGTGTGAATTTAAAAGCCTATGTTTTTGGAGGAAAGGAGAGAATCTTTCTCTCTTTACACTAAGCAAGCAAGAAGAAATATAATGATCTCTGTATATTGTTAATAAGACTAATTTCATATACTTAGATAGTTCAAGATGTTCAGTGGCAGAATTTGGGTCCAAAACTCAGACTACCAAAGTGTGGGAATGGTACTCTTCACAGGAGGGGATAGTTAACCCTTCCCATGCCCACTGCTTTTTCAGTTCAGCACCTCCTGCCCTGTGTTTTCTTGTGCCTCTGCAAACACATATCTGAATCTCTGACTAGGAGAAATTGGCTACAGAGGAAGTGGAACCCATGCATAGGAAACGCAATTGTCTGGCATCCTTGTAATTTCTTTATATAATTAATTATTTCCAGAAATATGCAAAAAACAAAGTTCTGCCAACTTACTGTAGCACTGGATACACACTTGATCTAAAATAGTGGAAAACTTGGGTGTTACAGGTGGCAAAGGATCTAGTTCAATTTTTTTGAAGTCTTCTGGACAGTCCCTCTTTAAATGACCCTCTCGCTTACATAAGCTGCATACAACTGTAGGAGACTGTATCAAGAGAAAGCAGAACACCAATAAACATTTCTCTGCTCAGAGTTCACTTACATTTTCTAGTCCTTCAACTGCTATGGAAGAAAGCTCATGTAGTAGAAAGCCAACAGCCAACCATGGGGTTTGGGAGGGAGAGAAGAAGATTAATTTTTCTACACAGGAAAAGGGTCAACTTTTGTATGGGGGGGTTGTTTCTTATTCTCCAAACCCTAGATGAAAAGTTTAGAACAATTTGACTCCTCTGTAGATAATCAGGAGTTATAAGGAATATATCACATAAGTTTGACTTCCAAAGTAGGTAGCTTATTGTAGGAGGTTAACATTTTTTTGTTACTAGACCTTGATTAAAACAGAGCTTTCAGGGCCCAGGTTCAGTCCACCAGTTGGCCAACCCGGGCCTATGCAATCCAAAAAAGTAGCTACACAGTAAGGTAGACAGGCTCAGGAGGTCAGCATAACTCTGGATAAAAACTTTCATTTTGGTATAACTTTATCTTTCATTGCACATCCAAGGTATTTAATAGGAAGCTTGCTACATCCTCTCTCAGACTAGTGAAGGGATCCTAGATTTTGTCATAAGGCAGAATTCAAGATAGTTAGTATGGTTATAGATAAAAACTGTGCATGGGAGAAAGGTTCACTGGAAAAGAGCCATGGCGGAAAAACAGGTTTTGATCACATCCTTTTATTCCAGATTCATCATTCTGAAGTAAATGCCCCTCCCAGGTCTATATTCAAATAAAATCTTATTTCTACAGATTATCATGCAGGAGACTTAAAATACTGTATTTTAAATAATACTTTGATATTTAGATATTATTACCTTGCCTTTTGTGAAAGCAGCTTTATTAAATTCATAGAAGAATTCAGATGCACTATATTGGTCTATTGGTAAGCTGCTTTCATAAGTCTCTCCTTTCTCAACAGCATCTTCTGTGATCAAAGGTATCTTCAGAAGCTTATCTACATTCTTTCTGGGCTCCGTGTCTTTATATTTAACTGACATGAACAATTCCTCATCTTCAGAAACAGCTTCTTCATCACCAGATCCAGTATAAATGTTGTCCAGCTCATCCTCCGTATTGGTAATATTGCCACGCTGTTCCTGATTTATGATCTGTTCCTCTTCCTCTGAGTTGTCTATTTCATATCTCAATTCCTGAGTTGGTGGTTCCAATTTGATCAGAGAATCTTCCAGCTCATCAGTATCTTCTGTGCTCCCTTCATCAATATCGACCTTTTCATTAAGTACCCCCCTACATTCTAAATTAAATTCATCAACAGCAACCACAGTGTTCTGAAAATTTTCTAAATCAGAAATGCTGTCCGTTTCAATATCATGCTCACTAGTTGGAATGGCAAGATCTCCACTTTCACTGTCTTCATCCAAACCTTGGTTAATGCCCAAATGCGTCTGCCATTTTCTAATATGTTGGTTCCCTTCTTCCTCTTCCTCTTCATTTCCACTTTCAGTGTCTTCACAGCTTGGTTTAAATTCCTCATTGTCACCAGAAATAAATTCTTCAATTATGCAGTCTGAGTCTCCAGGGGCAATTCCTAAATGTTCTATGTCATCTGCCAACTGCTCTTCTACAAGGCTTTCAGTGCCAAACATCTGAGAAAGATCAAACACATGTTCCTGAGGAACACCTGAACTTTCCTTGACAGTAGTTGCACAGCTGCCCATAACTACTTCCTCTGCTTCATTATGTGCCTCTTTCATGCCAGAGACACTGTGTTTCAAAGCATTCTTTTCAGGCTTTCTCACTATGGAGGATTCAAAAGGTTCCTTTTCATTATTTTTTGTACTATGCTTGTGGGGCAGAGCAAAATACTTGTAAGTTGCCCGTAAACAGTGAAGAATATACTCATACACTAGTTGACTATTAAGAGTCCTTGCCACATTCCTCTTCACAGAGTAAGGATCTGCCAGAAAAAAAAGACAAAGTCCTTTCTTAAATAGTGTATATTACTGGAGATGTTACACTATGTCTGACTACTATAATTTATGACAGGGTCATTTGATTCAGAGGTGTTAAAGACAAGGTATTTTATTTATTTATTACTTAATTGGCTCAGAGCGGTATGCAAGAGGGACATGGGTCCACGAGGCATGTGGTCGGCCTAACAGCACCCAGGATCCTGTCAACATCAGCCTGGGAGAGCCGGGTAAAGCTATCAAAGACCGAATCCAAAGATCCAAAGGGGCCTTCAGTTCACTTACTGTATCAATATAACTGAACTGTAATAAACTGAACTGAATATTGGTCGGGAGGTGCTCAAGACAATGTACATAAAAACAGACACATGAATAATAATGTGATTAAAACAACATTAAATACAAACTCAGATGAATATAAGAATAGGATTCACACCAATCACATTTAGCAGAAATCAATAAATACCTGAAAAAGTAAGCCTTTAGCTGGTAGCAAAGCGTGAACACAGAGAGGATCATTCCATGCTGAAGGCAGTTGGAAAGAGCATGTGTCCTAGCTGAAAATGCTCTGCTACATGCCCCACACAAGCTTACCAAAGTAAAGGGCAAAATGCAAAGAAAAAAATAGCATGGTGTAGAAGAAGAAGAAGAAGAGAGAAGAGATTGGATTTATACCCCACCCTTCACTACCCAAAGGTGTCTCAGAGCAGCTTACAAACTCTTTTCCCTTCCCCTCCCCACAACAGACACCCTGTGAGGTGGGTGGGGCTGAGAGAGCTCTTGACAGAAACTGCTCTTTTTCAAGAACAGCTCTTATCAGAACTATGGCTTGCCCAAGGTCATCCAGCCAGGTGCAAGTGGAGGAGTGGGGAATCAAACCCAGTTCTCCCAGATTAGAGTCCACACACTTAACCACTACACCAAACTGGCTCTCGTGTAGTGGTTAGAGGGACAAGGATCGATGAGATCCAGGTTCAAATCCTCATTCTGCCATGGAAGCCTGCTGGGTGGCCTTGGGCTAGTCATATGCTCTCAGCCCATCCTTCCTAAAAGGGTTGTTGTGAGGATAAAATGGAAGAGAAGGGAATGATGGACATTGCTTTGGGTCCCAGTTGGGGGAAATGGTGGCATATACATGAGGTAAATAAATAAATAACGTGATCTGGGTCCAAACTAGACAAGGCATACATGACATTACACTGGCAGCATTTTGCAGACTTAGAAACCCACTTTCAGAGTGGTGACCAGGATCAGAGAGACTGTGGAGCATGTAACCTTTTCATCCATGGGGATGGGTTGGAGTTGGAGAGGGTGTTATTTGCAGTAAAAAAATGACAAAGAAAGGTATACAAATTCCTCAAGCTTGATCTCAACTGTCCCCCCCCCCCCAATTTTTCAATTTACATAAAGGCTGTTAAAATGTTATGCACATCACACAGAATTGCATTTCAGATAGTGACTTGCCTTGTGCCCCTTAGTAAACCAATGAGTGAGCACATGCTTAAACCCAGATCTCTCAGGTACAAGTTCAACATTCATTCACCAGACTACAAAAGCTCTCAGAATAAACCTATTCGAATAAGTTGTTAGCCTGCAGCATGAGCTATATGGCACAGGGTGCATTAGGATTAGAGTACAGAACAAACTTTTCCTTTTTTGTTTTTTAACTAGTTCTCAAGCATTTTTAGGGCTTCACAATTATTTTTTTTGTGATCTAGCTCTTCACCAGATTGCCTCACTTGGAATGTATGAGATCTGATTACAAAGACCCAGTGACTTATCGGCAGACACCATCCAATATATCTGGAATCACTGTGCTACAATCAGATGATATTTACCAGAAATGTTTTGCTTAGTGTGAGAATTTTCTCACCAACGTCTGTGGGTTGGTACACATGCAACTGCTTTAAATTACCGTATTTTTTGGACCATAAGACTCACTTTTTCTTCCAAAAAAAAGTGGGAGGAAAAGTGAGTGCGTCTTATGGACCGAAGGTTCAGAATATTTTTTTCCCTGTTTTCCTCCTTTAAAAACTAGTTGCGTCTTAAGGTCAGGTGTGTCTTATGGTCCGAAAAATACGGTATTTCTTATGGAAAGGGAAGGCAAAAAGAAAATCACCAGATGCATATGGATCCAGGTACGCACAAATGGCTTTCCCCATGGGAGACAGGACCAGTGCATGATAGCCTCAGTCTAGTAGGTGTTTTGTGTACACCTTCCCTATGACAGGATTTCATAGTGTTGAGCCCACGTCACTCAAGAAGAATAGTTTGAATTTCCTCTGCTATAAATCCCCCCCCAATGATGTTGACCATTTGACGGGATGTCAAAGGAAAAGATGAAACTAATTCTACTTGCTCTCAGTAGCTCAGAAAAGCAAAAGGCTTGTAACCCTGCTCCCCCAACCCGGGATCTGCTCTTTGTCCCTCAGCTGAAACCAAGTTGGGGGGGGGTAAGGGTCAGAAGGAACCCTTCTAAAGCACAGTGATGCTTGTGCTGCACACTGATTAGGATGTAGGAGGATACCACTAATGCCTTATGTAAAGAATGCATATGCAACAGTCAGAAGCTTCTCACCCCTCCCCTAGTTCATTTGCAGATATCTCTCACACACTGGAAAACCATGGATCTATACTGGAAATAACACTAACAGATTTTTCCAGTATTCAATACACTTGCACCCTCTTGCAGGTAAGCAAATTACAAATACCTTCCACAGCAATCCGTTTTTTAGGCCAGTCCTTGGATTCACGAGAGACTTTTTCTTTGAGGCGTATGCTGATGACCAAATCTGCCAAATTAAACTCCAGGGCATAGAAACGAAGCAGTTCAACCCAGAGCTGCCCAACTTGGAGTGAACACTGATGATCTGACTCAAACACTAAAGGAACCTGACAATTAAAGCAAAATCTGAATTATTCTGTATGCCAAGGACAAATCCATACATTATCAAACATTTCAAAACAGAGTATAGTGTTATCAGTTTCCTCTAGGGTTTAAAGGTACATGGCAGCAAAGACATAAATAGAAAACAGAAGACCAATAATCCTGTGTTCAGCCAACATTAATATACGGAATTGATTTTTTATATAACAGAGAATTAATATAAGGAATTTTAAAGCTAATGTAAAAAAAGCAAAATATGTGATCCAAGTATACTTAGCTATTTCAAACACTGCAAGATTGGCTACAATTTCTATCAGAAACATTTGTACAATTTAGTTACTATGTGGTAAATGATACATACATACATACACACACATACACATATACATATATGCCTTGGCGGGGAGGGTGGGGTAAAAATCAAATAAATAAATATGCAGAATGTGACGGTTTTACTAGCATAAAGTGTGGGTATTTCTGAGGTAATCAACGGTTTTCCTTTTTTAACTTGTATTCTCAGTCTGAATGTGTTTATCCCATTTCAAGTGCTTAATTGCTCTGACACTTTTTAATCAGTAGAGTAATCAACTCTTAAAAGTGCATGACATATGTATCAAGTTACACACCAAATTTTTCACAGAAAAAATAGCAAGAGTAAATAGTATTAAACAACTATGTATCTATTTGAAGCATTTCTATTCTACCTTGTCTCCAGGGTCTCAAAAGTGACAAACAATGCAAGAACCAAGTTGCAAAGATATTCCCATTTTAATTAGGAATTCTAGTGTTTTCTTTAATAATGACTAAATTATATTACATGGCCCTAAAGTAAGCACAATCATTCATTCTTTGTTGCTAGGAGGCGGAAGACTTGATTGTTTAATTCCTCAGTTCTCCAATCCTTGGCACGTTCTCTGAATCGGTTTTATGTTGTGGCAGCTATCAAGAACCACTGAAATCAATGCTTATGCTCTAGCCTCAAATATTTTTAAGATGCCACTTATATTTCACCATTATCAATGTAACTGCTCCATGCTTACTTTGAAGTATATAAACTGGAAATTACAATTATAACCATCATCTTAGCAAACAATAAATGTTTTAAAATTTATTCTTAAATTTAATTTTCCCCACCATAAAATATGTTAACATACCTTGCCACTCTTGGGAGAAGACTCCTTCGAAGAACTGGGTTCATCGACAGCAGAACTGTGCTCCCATACCACAATGTCATTTTCAACTTCCTTTAGATTAAAATTCACTAATTTGTTTAATGAAAATCCTCCAATCTAACAAAAAGATATACAGAGAATACACATAATTAGAAGTAATTACATTTGGGGATAAAATTCATATATAATTATAATATATAATATTACCGTATATGTATAATCATAATATATAATATTGTAACACAGATATCTCCCTTATAAATAAAAGCCGAATGGTAGTGGCACTTCTCTAGAACATTCCACACGCTCCAAAATCAGTTCGCTCTCTGATCTGTCTATCAGAGGGTCTCCCTATTCACTGGCTGCTTTGCTTGAGTCCTGCCTCCAACATTCTAAACATTTTGCTGTTTCTCCCC
>NW_015173143.1:822809-887777 GCF_001447785.1 Gekko japonicus | reverse complement strand
TTGATTGGCTTTTGCCTCTAACATTCTAAACAGTTTGCTCTTCTGAGGTAAAATGTGTCCAATCTCCAGGTAAAGGCTGGAGATCACTCAGAATTACAACTGCTTTCCAGATGGCAGAGATCAGTTCCCCAGGAGAAAATGGTGGGCTCTGTATCCTTATATGCTGCTGAGGTGGCCCCCATATGACAGCCAATGTGACATAGCAGTCAGGGCTTCAGAGCACGGGAGAGGCTGCAGGTGTATGGGGGGTGGAAAGCTGAAGAGTGAGGGGGAAAGAAAGGTAGGTTGATGATTGGCTGGGAAGGAGATAGGGTTGTAAAATTCGAAGTAAATCATAAATAGTTCTTTTTATGGAATTAGTGATGTACTCTAATCACTCTGATCCTAAAATTCTGGGGACACTAACCAAGGGATAAAGACAAGGGGGATCCCTTTATGGAGTTTTTTCTTTTAAAGAAAGTATTGGCTTCCCAAGAGGTTTACTGTATGCTCAGAGGGAAGTGACATAAGAAGCAAAGGGAGAAGTCTTAAGAGCCATTCTTGTTACTGTTGAAAATGAAGTCAGCTTAAGTTGGTTGTGACTTTACATCACTTAATTATTAAGTGCCACAGGACTTAATCAGTAATACTCTTCTGACCTCTAGTGGTGGCAGTGATTAAAATATTTTGATTCTGATATTAAGAAGGTAAGTATTTCAGTTGTGACCTTGGAGTAAAATAGGAAAGTCTGTAGAGAGCTTTCTAATTCATTTACTAGTATTAGTTACAGTATGGTGAAAGAGTTATTTCTTTACATCATTCATAATTTTCGAAACTTGTGTAACATTTTCCTTCAGTCATCATTTTTCTCTGGGGCAGCCAAATCTAAAACAGTCCCTTTCATTGTGAAAACTATTTATGTGTGACAATTGCCTATTTATAGCTGTCACTTGCTTAACTTCGTAAGACAACTTTTCCTCTAATCCCATGACTGCTGAACTCTTTTTATGAGAAAATAGCAAGGAACTTTCTCCACAATTTTTTGAAAAATCCACGTCATGTCTACTGGGTCACCTAAATCTACATGTTTGTTGATGTTCTATCATGAGTCTATATGGCTGACAAAGCAATGTTCACATTGCAGACAGTTAGGATTTTTTAAAATTAAACAATGATTATTTTTCAATGCTGAAATGGTCTAGCCTCAATTTTTAACTTGTGTCATACCTTATATTTAGAAGGTTGTAATTTTGTGAATACTTAAAATTAATTCATTTAACAAACCATTAATTAGAAATGGGGTGGAGATGGCAAGTCACCCTGTCTCCAAACTTCCACAGCACTTTCACAGCAGTGCTACTGCCACAAAGTTTCTCAAGCAAGTACTTGGATTATCCACAGAATTAGATATGCAGGCCACAGAAGTAGGGATGGGCACAAACCGGTTCACAAACCAAAATTCAGCCTGAACTTGGGCTGGTTCAGAGTTTGCAAACCGATGTTCGGGGAAGGTGTCTTCCTCGAACATTTACTGGACTTGCAACCAGTTCGGCTGTTCAGGGCCAGCCACTTAAACCTGGCAGCCATTTAAACCCGTATATTCCCCCAAGAGCACTGCGATCAGGGAACTTCCACCGCCTGGAAGTCCCAGGCCCCCGAGGAGTGGAGTTGGCCCAAACCAGGGCTAGGGCGTTTTCAGTGGCGGCTCCCACCTGGTGGAATAAGCTCCTGGAGGAGATCTGGGCCCTGCGGGACCTGGTGCAGTTCCGCAGGGCCTGCAAGACGGAGCTCTTCCGCCAGGCCTTTGAGGGGGAGCCGCCACCGCCACTATTCCATCACTGACTTTCCAACCATCTACCTCATATGGTAGGGGTAGATGTCGCCCAACAGAGCTGGGAAACACTTCTCCTGGTGCTCCTGCTATGAAGAACTTGGCCGCCAGTGTAGGACGTCACGTATCTTGGGTTTTTATGTAAATTATCAGAGCACCAAATTTTGTGTAAGATATATTGTTTTATCATGTTGTTTTGCTTGTATGCATACTTTAACTTCGGCATGGCCGTCTGTTAGCCGCCCTGAGCTGAAGATTGGATAGGGCGGGATATAAATCCCAAAAATAAATAAATAAATAAAATAAAACCTAACAGCTGACTGGTGGACTTGCTGAGCTGTTAAGTTGAAATGGCTGAGAACCATTAAACCCTTCAGTTTCACTCCCCTCTTTGAAGTGTGGGGAAGCGAAACCAACGGGTTAAATAGCTGCCAGCCATTTAGACCTAACAACTGACCAGCAGACCTGCCCAGCTGTTAGGTTTCAATGGCTGAAAGCCATTAACCCCTCTGGTTTTGCTCCCCCCCTTCAAAGTGGGGGGAAGCGAAACCAACAGGTTAAATGACTGGCAGCCATGTAACCTTTCCCAGGCGTCCCCCAGTTTCTCTGGCCCTAAATGATCCACGGCCGGGAGAAAGGTGGAATGAAAGTCCCTTCCAGGGCAGTCCCTGTCCCCTTTCTCCCAGTGGCAGCTCACCATGGCCGGAAGAAAGGGGGAACCGAACTCACCAGACTAGCTCAATTCAGGTGGGGCCCTTTTGGGTCAGTTTGAGGACTGCCCTGAACCAAACCACTTTCTTTGGGTTTCTGCCCATCCCTATACACAGGAGTGACAGAAAGTGTCAGAAAATTTCCATACTTTACATAATATCCCTTATTGTATACTCTGGGAAGGAATACATGAGGTACTCATGTAGGAAGATTAATGCATTGTTATGATGAATATTAGCTATTCCCTATTTCCTGATGAAAAAAATTGGCAAGCTAAAAATAGTATATTATCTTGAGTTTATATAAACGTGAATTCAAATTTTATAAACAGTTACACAGCCTTTAAGCAAAACACACATACCCATGATCCTAAATAAACAGGCAGAAAAGGTTCTCTCCTCTGTTGCAGAAAGAAAATGACCATTAACGCAAACACATACGGTGGTAAGCCACCTTCTTCAGGGCGATCTGCACAACATAACTATAAACAGATGGGGAAAAATATTTTAAATGCCTTTGTCAGACAGATGTTCGAAAACAGGTGATATACAAAAACTCTTCAATACTAACACTAACTGAAAGGATGCCTTTGTCAGACAGATGTTCGAAAACAACAGGTGATATTCAAAAGCTCTTCTATACTAACACAAACTGAAAGCTTTATTAGGAAAACTCACAGCCTAATCCTCTTCTGCCTCTTAAACCGCACCAACCCAAACAAAGGACACACCTACAGCTACAATAGTATTCTATATAAGACAAGTACAGCAGAGCTATGGAGCTGCATGTATTCAGACATACCCTTACTACTTAGCTTTAGTGATGCATTGACATGCCAATGATAGGGCTTCATTGACAGCAATGCCAATCCCTTTCACCATATCCTGTGCTCCACTGCAGAACGCAACATTAGTAACACATGAGAACTCGATAGCAACATTTTGATTTTATTGCAACTAAACATGCATAGATTATAATGAAGTCAGATCAACAACTGCACTGATCCGCTAAAGAGAAGGCTAAAGCACTAGAGCATTCATTTACAGAAAAAACATTTCTATTATTTGCACCACAATGCAGTGTTCACTGTACTTTCTTGTACACTCTTAAATTTTTGTGAAGAAACATTGTAGACCAAGTGTGCAAGAAAAATACAGTGGGGTAGAGGGAAAAGAAACAAGCCTCTTTGAAATAGTAGAAGGTGAAAAAACCACAGCCTGGAAAAATCTAGCAAAGTTAAGCTCCTATAGTTACACATAATAGTGCATCACTGTTCTGAAAATGAAAGGGGTGGGAGAATTCCTAGATATCGGGGAAGGGGGGAATGTCTGTGAGCCCAAGCAGCAGCTAATTTCCTAACAAAGGTTAGAAAAATCAGGAAGTACTATGGTTTGAGTCTTGCATACAATTTTCATTTCCATAGCCCTGCAAAAATTATGAAAAATTAAGTAGATGTGTATATATTTTCTTATTTGACAGAGAAATCTAGGTATTTTTTTTAAGACAAGGTCCAGTTGCACCTTAACAAAACTTTTATTCAAGGTGTTGCTGGACTTGAATTTTGTTCTACCACTATAGATCATCACAGTTTTCAAAACAGAGTGCTCCCTGTTTGAATTGAGGGAAATTATCTGTTCCAAAATGTGTAAAGTCTCATGCTTAGCCTCAATCTTGGTTACAGACAGATAGGAGGAATAAGTCTTCACACATCCAAGGTCCTGTTTATATAGAGGGTCAAGAAATATCTACAGCTCTTCAGTACAACTAGAATTGATTAAAGAGCTATTACCTGGAAGAATATACAACAGTTAAAATAACAGATTAAAAAAACTAGTCACACTTACGCTGGAAGAATATACAACAGTTAAAATAACAACAGATTAAAAAAACTAGTCACACTTACTTTCGCCCAGTACCTGAAAGCAACAACAAGGGACACCAGATGAGGTTCTAGTTTTCCTAGAGCAGCCAAGTGATTTGTTGTCAGACAAGCATTTTCATTCCCTGCGCTTACTCTGCAAACAAGTCCACTAAAATTATGAAGACAAAAATGTAAAGATCTTTTTTTAAAACCATAATTTAAAACTGAGGATAGAACTACAGGCAACTGAGGAAGTTGGGGTTTGGACTTCCTCTTTTCTCTCCCTCAGTAATGAGTAACAGAAGTGTGATATGACATTACCATGTACATGATCACATCTCATGTTTTTACCAAGGGGCAGAAAAGGCAAAGCAGTTCAGCAGTATTGATCTATCTCCTATGACATATGATTCTGCCAGTTATACAAAGAATAGTTTGCATTCCTAGCTGTCGTAGGCTTATGGAAGACATCCCCTTCCTAAAAGCCACAGAGTGAAATTTTTCTACTTGCAGCTGAACTAGGCAGTTGAATTAACATTCCATTAAAAACATATCCTGAGGTTCAATGTTGTTCAATGTTGGGAATTATCAAATACAATACCCTCAGAGGGAAATTTTGGGTTTTGCAGATTTAATTGGTTGGGGTGGGTTATTGATTAATTAGTGTCTTTCCCCTCAATTAACTATGGGATTAATTTGATGAAATTGATAGGAAGATTTAGGTTGGTTATTGCCTAAATTGATTGGGGTGGGGTTTTAATATTATTATTGCTAACTTCCAATCAATTCTTAGGTTTAATTAGTAATTTTAAAGTAATAGGATTAACTGCCCACTGGGCGCAATTGATTAATCGACGGTGAGGGAAGTAAGGCCGGATAGCCTGACGTAAATGTACCATTGATTGGATTATTAGCCTTTACTTAATTTTACTGGCTATAAAGGGGAAAACAGAGGAAAAGAAAAAAAGGCAATCATAGACTGTCGGCCTAATTATATGGGCAGTAAAAGAATAACTGAGGATAAACAGATGGGGAGGCAATCACATCTGGATGGGGACTGGATGTCAGGGAAAGAACTTGTTGTTTGGCTTGTTTTTGTAGGAATTACTTGGTGTTGAGGAGTATTAGCTCTTTAGTGGCATTCCAACAGCGGGCCCTGTTCATATGTCAAGCTTGGTTGGCCTGAAGCATTGCGTTGGCACTGCGAAGGCCACCTGTAATGGCGGCGACGGTGCTAGGAATACCAGTGCTCTTGGGGCGGGGGAAGTATAGTGGTGGGAACAGGCAGGAATTCAAGGGAAGGAGGTGAAGAAACAGAGAAGCTTGACCCCCTTCCAGCCTGCATCCCATCCCAAGAGTGACAGGCAGAGGGGCTGGGAATAAGGACCCCCCCTCCGACATTGGTGCTGTGCAACGCCAGATCCATAAATAATAAGACCTCTACCCTTCGGGATTCTTTGCTTGAACAGGGAGCGAATCTGGCGTGCATGACCGAGACCTGGGTGCGAGACGGGGAGATGGAAGCTCTCTCCCAGTTAGCTCCGCCCAGGTTCTCGGTCCTTCACCAATCACGGACTGTGGGGTGGGGGGGAGGAGTGGCGATATTTATCCGGGAGGTTTACTGCATCAGGGCACTCCCACCGATGAAGCTTGAGGGTATTGAGTGCTCAAGACTTGTGTGGGAAGCCGGGGAGAGTTTGGCTACCTGGCTGGTGTACCATCCGCCCAACGCACCAGCCAACAGCCTGCCATCTCTGGTCAAGGCGGTGTAGGGCTGGGCATTGGAGTACCCTAGGCTGATAGTCTTGGGTGACTTCAATGTCCATGCCGATGATGCGGCCTCTGTACCGGCGATGGACCTGGTGTCGTCCATGGTGGCGCTAGGACTCACCCAATTTGTAACGGCCCCCACTCATCAAGCCGGGTATATGCTCGACCTGATCTTCGCGGCGGGGGTTACAGTGGACCGGATCACTGCCTCGGCAGTGCCATGGTCGGATCACCTTGCCCTGAAGGCCCGGGTAAATGTGTCACCCCAACCCTGTTTGGGCGGGGAGCATATTTTGGCTCGCTTGCAGAGCCAAACAGACCCTCAGCAGCTTCAGATGGCTCTGCAGGATCCCATGCCCCCTGGCGGCTTGTTAGATGAGCTTGTCGAGGACTGGCACAGTCAGCTTTCGGCAGCCATCAACGAGACTGCTCCCCGACGCCCTCTGCGTCCTCATTCTAAGCGGGCTCCTTGGTTCACCAGGGAGCTCCGGCTGATGAAACGAGGACTTAGACGGCTAGAGAGACGGTGGTGGCGCGCTTGCTAGTCTATTAAAAAATGCAATTAAAAAATCCCCTCCGGAGGGCCAAAAAAAGAGAGAGAATTAAGAACTGCAGAAGGAGTAACTACCTTAATTCTAAACTAGAAATAATTTAGCCATATAATTATTTTTACATGTAAAGGACTTTGGAGTTACTACTACATAAAGAGTCCTTTTCAGACATGGGAATGTGTAATTTCTATTGCCATATGTTGGAACACCAAGTAAAATTGAAGATACCTTTCTTTTTCTTTGCACACCACCACAGGCACTCTAGCATGGAAATCTGCATCAATATCAATAAAGGATTCTAAGGGAAAAAAGAAAGTCACAATCTTGACATCAAAGATAACTAGTATGTAAAATCTCTCTCGCACATTAAAGGGAAGTCTTCTACTCCCTTGCTCACCTTTCAAAGGTAGATTCATATTAACGTAATTTTCATGTGATATTTAAAGGAATTGATCCTGCAACCTGTCCATCTAAAACTATCATGTGCAGCTTCTCCACAGGATAGGTTTTTGATACATGGAGGTTGTTCCTGTGTTTGCATTCGCACTCAGCTTAGAGGGAACACTGCATGGAGGTTGTTCCTGTGTTTGCATTCACAGGAAAATGTATCTGTTAGAATGCACAGGTATTTGTGCAATTCATATGCTTGTATTGGTGTGCATGCAGGAAACAATTTGCCCTCACCCCAACAGCAGCAAACTGGATGATATTTTGCTCCTTTCTAGCTCTATTGATGCACACTCAATATCACTTCAACGCAGCTTCTTTTAATCCCTGACGCCCGCTAATATGTCCCACTAAGTGGGTTTCCCCCCCAGTATGAATGCATGTTTATAAATGAAATGGAAATTTTAATCCACATTTGTGACCAATTATGGAGCCAGCAGACAGTAGCTATTCCAAATTAATCAAGATAAAGCACAAAGGAGGAATTTTGCATAGACTCCAAAGTGCATTATTCTTCCTATACCAGGCCATAGGCATGCCAGGGACAACCATTCCAGCATTCTCACTCTTGTGGTAATTCTCATGGAACTTTTCCCACTTGCTATGTTCAAAAATAGACTGTTACCTAATCATTAAACACATTCCTTAACATATGCTGACTCTGTAGATCTCTCTGTAGTGCGACTTGCACAGAACTAAATCTCACATGATGTGAGTGACCAAATGGTTAGCTATAGATCAGAATAAATGCACCTTACCACTGTTCTTCAGGCTTTCTTGTACAAGTAAGAGAACATCTGGTTGGGACATCTGTGAAGGACAGTACAAGCTATAGAGTTTTGACATTTCTTAATTCGCAAAGTCTTTATACTTTGCAGAAGTATTTTGAAATACTGACGTAGTGGGTCTTTTTTACATTTAACATGCTAATCAACAAAATACATATATGTTTTTAGTCCTTTTACTGAAGATTTGAGATATAAGAATATTTGAGAATAAAATAATTTCATGTAAAGGGATAACCTAATAATCACATTGAAGAGAGGAATCTTTAGATTTTAGTAGACATCAATAACTATGAACCTAGGAAATGTATGTATGTGTGTTAAACCACCAAACAAAATTTAGTTTTATTTTCTTTAGGAAATGGTTCAGTTTTAGAAGTTTCTCCAGAATATCATCCAATAGTAACATTATGGCAGTTATCAACCATTTTACTTCAAAAAAAATTGTGTAAAGTTGCCCCAATTTATACAATACTTATTAATGAAAATCATCACACTTACACTGGCTGGAAACTGAGTATCGAGATTTACATCAGAATTTTTGAAACCAAATCTGCTACAAGAAGAGCCATACAGTCTTAGAGAACAATCTATAGGTGAAGGGAAATGATACATTTTAATTCAAATTGTAGAAGCAAGAAGCAATCCTATCTCTCTTTATATATAAATCTCTCCTTATATATAAAAGAGTTTTTGTGTGAGACTCTTCCACATGACTCCCCAGGCTTTGGGTCCCTGATCTGTCGCTCAGGAGGGGGCCAATCCCCTGGCCGCATTGCCTCCCTCCCTCCGTCCAGCCCACAGACCTGCTGGACAGCGTCTTGCCCTCATTCTCTAGCGAGCCGCCAAGCGGAATGGACGCTTCGGCGGTTGGACGCCTCCGAGGCCCACCACTTCACCGCCCAGCCTGTGCCCGCGCAGGCCCTGCTGCCCCGTGAAGCGCTCCAGCCTGCTCATTCAGCTGGGAAACACAGCAGCCAGCCGGCAGCCTACGCAGTGAGGCCGGCACAGTAGGGGTAGTGGGGAGAGGAAGGGCGGCGCCTCTGATGCAGCGGCTGGCCGAGCTGCAGGGAGACCTGGGGGCCGCCTCCCGCCAGCCCCACAAAACTTTGCTCCACAACCCCACAACTCCCAGCACCCCATTCACCTCCGGGGTGCAACATGGCTGAGCTCCTCGCCAAGCTCCACTCCGCTCCCGGGTTCGCCTCTGAGCAGGATGGCAGGCAAGGGGCCAGAGCAGCATCCCCTGGCTGCCCTCTCCTCTCCACCGCCGGCAAGCCTCGCACGCCGCACGCAGCCCCCACTGCCCACTGCACTTTCTCTCTGGAGCCACTGAGGTGAGACCACCATGGCTGCAGCGGCGGTGCCAACACCTCCCTGGAGGAAAGGCAGCCAGGGAAGCGCCGGCAAAAACCACGGGGCAGGGAGACGCCGGCCACCGAGGACACTGACGCCGACTTCCACAGGCTCCAAGGCATCGGCCCTTGCACCGGGGTTTTGCTAGAGCTCATTGCATTGACTTTGCAATGTGCCTTGCGGCTAGTGTTCTATATAACACGAGAGTTTTTCCAGTACTGGTACATGAACTACAGGAGGCTTCGCTTCCAAACCCCTTCAATGTTTATTATGGTTCAGGGGAAAAATACACATGGCTGAAACTTGATAAACTCAGATCGAAAAATCTATTTTAAAAATGAAGATTGTCTAACAGATTTACCCGGCAGTTTTTGATGCAATATATTTTCCATTGCAGTTTTAATTCTGAGCCTTTGTTCCAAGTCTTCACTATTTAAACCAAACTCCTGCACTACTTTTTCAATGGCAACACTGATAGCTTGGATTTGCAAAGGTGTTGGTGGAGGGAGGGCTGTCAGCATCTGTTCTTCTTGCTTTTCCTTTGAAGATAAATGCAAGAAAACCTGGATTATTTTCTCAACATTTTCAGCAAATTGTGAAAGTGTAGCCTGGCATAGATTACCTAAAAGCAATAGTTATAACCTACCATATTGTACAGATAGAAATAAAACAAATAAAATACCCAGGAAAAACTGTTGAAATTGTGTACCCCTACAGCTGGAGACAGCAGACTGAATGGGGGAGGGAGACAGGTAGAGCTGGGTATCATCTGCCTATAGATGGTATCAAAAGCCATGGTACTTGAAGTGGTCACCCAAAAGGACAGTGTGATGAGAAAACAGACCCAGCAAACAATGATGAAGAAGCAAACATAGATAGAGCTTCCCCCTGTGCAAACACTAATCAGATGACTAGACATGTAGAAAGATAATTAGCTGTCTGTCAAGCGCGTCAAGCAGGAACTATACCAAGACAGCAAAGAATTCATGGAAGATGAGGATAGAGTAGCCAGGGGACTTTTGGATTTAGCCATAAGGAGATCTTCAGGCCATGGGAGTAAGAAGCATGCTCCAGGGGTCTGAAGAGAAATGGCTAGAAAGGAGATCAAATAGAGGAAGATGATAGGTTAGGGGATAATAACATGCTATTCCTGTAGTAAAAACTGAATAATATCACTAAATTAAAATGCAGAAGTCTATATTATTTTGATTCTAATAAGGCTTTTCACATGGTCTACAAAAAGACTGTCACTAATCTTAGCAAGTTACCCTTTTCACATTCATTTTTTTACCTCTAGTAATATAGATTTCAGAATATGAAAGATTAACACTATGAGCCTGATCACAATGGCTGGGATCCAGTTTCTATCAGTGAAACAAAAGAATTACTGTGGCCATTGACACAGCAGTTTATAATAACCTTTTGTATCATCTTCAGAGAAACCAACACAAAGGTGGTTGAAGAATCAACTACTAAAGGACACGATGCTCAATCCACAGTGGAGCCAATGAACGACAGCACAGAACTGAAGGAAAGCTGAATCCATTCAGTCTTTTGCAAATGCCCTTATTTCTCAGATTTTCAGCCTCGATTCTGGACTGTGAATCTGTGACTGGACAAACAAACTGCCAAAGAAACTAGCCATACATTTTGCCAATTATATCTTTAGTTGCTAACTTTTCCACTCACACTTTATAATTATAATTCAGGCACTTGTACTCTATGTAACTAACAGAATACTGTATATACTACTGGTGAAATATGTTCAGAAACTTCAACAATATGGCAGGATGCAAACATGTGGACATAACTCCTGTTTTACAAGGCTTAATTGGGGTGAAAGTATGTATTACAGAACACTATTGTTAGCTGTTACAATGTCAGTATTTGGAAATAGACAAAATACAGAGATCTTGAATTTTTACCATTGTTGTTATACTTTGACTTGTCATTAGCTCACCTTTATGTTTTTCTTGTGTCTTTTTTCTTTTATATGCTTATGAGCAAATGCCACAGACTCTATCAAAGTATCACATAATCTGCAAGTATATTTGGCTGTTGGGTAGCTTCGAGGTCGCTAAAAAAAACATTATAAGTTATTAACAAAACTTTTGTTAAGAACTGTCACCTGAATGCAGAATTAAGAGGACACTGAATAGCACTGAAACTAGCAGCACAGTTCTACAGGAAACCTACAAAAAGATAATCTTATACTAGCAGTCCAGCAGGTCAGAATCCTATTACCTGAATGCAGAATTAAGAGGACACTGAAGATAATTTAATAGCACTGAAACTAGCAGCACAGTTCTGCAGGAAACCTACAAAAAGATAGTCTTATACTAGCAGTCCAGCAGTTTAGTTGGCTTTATATGTATGTGACCTAGACATTAAAATGTGCATGCATCTATTTGTAGCTATTTTCTATTAATGTTTCATATGATCAAAGGTTGTGCCTCTCAGTCCACACTATGCTTTGTTCTTGCATACTGAAATCGTTTTTGTATATTCTCACCTTCTGCACTGGAAAGTTACCTCCTCCAATATTATGTCTCATAACACTGGTGATGAACTATCAACTACATATTCATATTACTGCTCCTTCAACATTTCACTTATGTTACTAGCTTCAGTGTCAGACGGGAACGTCAACATACTCTAAAAACTATCTGCTCTGAGAGATTTCTCCTTAGAGACTTTTCTCCCTTGACAAGGGATGAGTCTGATCTAAGTAATCAACACTTCAGTCTTGACTTAAACATCTCTGTGGACACAGAACGTTGGTAGCATCTACTATTGGATACTTAGCCATGACCTGGCCAAGTCTTTCTACTTATTTGTTTTGACACGATTTCACACTCTCATTAAGGTGTGCGCGCACTTTGAATCCACTTTGATTTCTCTTTTCCCTTCTGTAAATTTCTAAATTACAAATGGGGGACCTGCGAGAACATATGTGGGGGAATCTCATCCCCCCCCCCAGCTAGTCCTCCTCCCAACATTATCTCAGCATTTTCCCCCAAAGTAGCCCCTGTAGCTTCTCTCCTTCCTTTCCACTTTTCTCAGAAATATCTCCCCCATCTGTAGGTATCCACATTGTGCAGAATTTAGATCTGCACTCTGGGGCCACGTTCACAATTAAAGATACAGATTTTTTTTCTTCATACAAATGTTTCCCTGTAAAATGTATATCTCTTTTCTGTATCAATAAAATCAGCATTATACATTTACATGAAGTACACTGTATAGTGCATAAAATAAATAATATTAAACATCTACTTTGTATATTTAAGCAATATATTGCAAAAGTTTATCTAAACTACTGTTGTACCTTCTGCCCTACTGGCTGTAACTAAGAAACATTATCCTCTTTCAATAATTTTCAAATATATACTCTCCTTGATTTACAAGGCTAAACATGCTCAGTTCTCTTATTCTTGTCTAAAAACCTACTAACATAACTCTTCTCAACTGAGAATATTTAAAGGACAAGGAAAATGAAATTGCTAATGCATGTTCTCCAGTCCAGTTGACATATTCAAGTTTTAATTCAAATTTTTATTTAAAACATTTGTATGCTGATTTTCCATCCAATTTAGGGCCCCTACAGTGGAGAATAATCAAAACAATGTTTAAAACAAAGATTAAAAACATATAAATATTTAAAATAAATAAAATATAAAAATACAAACATATACACACATAATCAGGGAAGAAGGCAGGGAACATCAAAGAAAACAAAAAAGTATGACTGATAGTGCAGAAATAGTTACCTTTCTCAACCTGTAAATAAAGTCTCGCTTCAGTCGTTCTTCAGCTTGCTGCAATCCTAGCAATTCTTTTGCGGTCAGTGTAGACTCATCTATAACTGGTCCATCCATATCATCATCTTGATCATTCTCTTCTTTTCTCATCCTTCTTGATCTTCTTGGCTTCCTATGTTTCTTCATTTCTTTTCAACAGTTAGCAGAACAAAGCTGTATTCAACACCACTGCAGTAACTTACAGAATTTCTTAAAAGCTCAATGTATTCCCGTAATTCCCACTACTGAAAAACCTGGAATACTGAAACTGCAGGTGAAATCTACAATTCTGGTGCAGCCCAACTGAGATACAGCACAGAAGAAGACATAAAAAATTGTCTCCAGAATATAAGCAAGTCGGCACCACAATTGTATACATATCTACTCAGATGTCCACTGTATTTAATGGGGCGTGCTTCTTGCAAGCTAACACTACTTTTATAATGATATTTAGTGTAAAAAAAAGGCCTACTGAATTCAGTTGGGACTTACTCCCTGGGTGAGTGTGCTTAGGTTTGCAACACTAAACTGCCAACATAATTAGCAATATCTTCCTACAAATCCTACACTTCAAGCCCTTTTTGGGGGGTTAGGTAGGCCCTAAGAAGGCAGACTAGTTAAAGTTAGTTTACAAGTCAATAGGAACCAAGTGTTCAAAGTACTTATGGTTCTATTTTTTAATTTCAAAGCCCCAGTTTTTCATTCCACTATTATTTAATTAATTAATTTAATTTATAGCCCATTCTTCCCGAAGCCAGCTCAGAGTGAGTAACATCAAACTGTAAATACAATTTAAAAACCTCCAAAATAGCATACAATTACAATAAATTCAATAAATACAATCAAATACAATGTAAATACAACAATTCTATAAAATTCCAGATGGCATATGGAGGGGCAATGTTCAGACAACTGCAAAGGGGAACCGGGGGGACACAAAGGAAGAGGAAAAGGGAGACAAAAGGGAGGCCAAACTCATTTCCAGTCAGGGCTCCCATACTGCCCTCGACCATAGGCCTGGCAGAACAACTCTGCAGGCCCTGTAGAATTGTACTAAATCCCACAAGTCCTTGAACTCTACTGGAAGAGTGTTCCACAAGGCCAGGGCCAAAAAAGCCCTGGCCCTGGTCGAGGGCAGACGGACACTCTTTGGGCCGGAGACCACCAGTACATTTTGATTACTTGAGCACAGCACTCTATGGGGGATGTACCAGGACAGGCAGTCCCAAAGATATGCTGGTTCTTGATCATTAAGGGCTTTAAAGGTCAGTACCAGAACCTTGAACTTGATCCGGTCAAAAATCTGAAGCCAATATAGCTGATAGAATACCAGTTGGATATGGGCTCTAAAGGGTGTTCCTGTTAGGACCCTCGCAGCTGCATTTTGAACCAGTTGCATTTTCCAGATCAACCTCAAGGGTAGCCCTATGTAGAGCAAGTTACAGTAATCCAATCTAGAGATGACTGTTGAATGGATCACCATTGGTAGGTCAGAGGGCGACAGGTATGGGGCCAACTGTTTGGCCTGGCAGAGATAGTAAAATACCAGCTTAACCACCCTTGTGACCTGGGCCTCCATCAAAAGGGAGGCAGCCAGGATCACTCCCAAATTCTTGACAGACCACCTAGCTGTCAACAGCACCTTGTCAAGGGAGGGAAGATGGCAACCCATCCCAGCTCCCCTCCCCACAGGCCCAGCCACGGGACCTCCATCTTCACTGGATTTAGTTTCAGCCTTACCCCAAACGTCTGTATTATATTTTAATATTGCTCATATCAAACACCTTAAAATAGCCATCAAGCTATTTGTATTTCCAGACTAAATATGCTGTGATCCAGGGGGGAAAAACTGAATTTTTTAAAAACAGCACTTTTTCCCCTAAGCACTTTTTTCAGTTTTTCTGATGGCAAAATTGGAAGATTTGGGGGACCACTAAATGTATTTATTATTTATTACTTTCGATTTATATCCCGCCTTGCCAGTGCAAGCTAGCTCAAGGTGGCGAACTCTGTGAAATATTTTTCTCTTTTAGAATGAGTGAAATTCTCAAAGCAAGGTTTTCACACTCAATATGCATAGCATGATTTTTTCTAAAGGAAAATTTTGGAAGCTCTGAGGAACTACTGTGGAAAAAATCTATGAAATATTTTCTCTTTTTGAGTGAGAAAAACTTTGTATTAAAACACATTTAACTCATTGCAAATGTATACCATGAAGAAATCTAGGGACTTCTTCAAAATTTCCAGTGGTAAAAATATGAAAAGTTCTGGGGAACTATGAACCCTTTTAGAATGAGGGAAATGAAAGACAAGGTTTCATAGGAAAACATAGTATGAAAATCTTTATGTAAGACAAGCTTTAGATAATGACAAGTTGCTACTGTAGACATATATAACATTTTCAGGAAACTGTTTTGCTTTAAATGTAAATAAATTTGGTTAAGATGCTGAGCTGCAGACCAAAAGGTCTGTAGTTTGGCAGTTTGAGACTCTAGTGCCGTATGATGGCGTGAGCTCCTATCTCTGGCCCCAGCTCCTACCAACCTAGCAGTTTGAAAGCAAGAAATTGCAAGTACATAAATAGGTACCGCTTTGGTGGGAAGGAAACAGTGTTCTGTGTGCCTTGGCATTTAGTCATGCCAGCCACATGACCACACAAACGTCTTCGGACAGCGCTGGCTCTTCCACTTGGAAACGGAGATGAGCACTGCCCCCTAGAGTTGGATTTGACTGGCTTTCAAGCATGGGAAACCTTTACCTTTACTAATATGCTTTAATGTGTTTAACGATAATACTTTATTAAAGAGTTCAGTGTTTTCAATGTTAGAAAGTTTAACAATATCTGGTTAGGCTGGTAAACGTATCTATAGTGACTGTATGAGTGTGCTTCTGTCCAAATAACACACTTTCTCTTGGTACAAAACAAATTTTGTAGTAAACATCAACTTTTCTTTTCTACCTTTCAAATGGCAAAACATTGAAAGATACATGTGTTATGGTAGCACAGGGTCCAGCAGTTCACAACTCTTTCTGTGCTTGGGTAATACTTGCAGTTTTTCTTACATACTTTAAAATTCCACAAATATGCCAAATAGTGTAATATGATATGGTAAGTTGTAAATTATGTTTATATTGTCAAAATCAGTAAAGAAAGTTTAAGTTTGATTGGAAGGTATTATTTCAATTTTTTCTAAAACTTCTGTGGGGGGGCATTTTTTCTCAAATGGCTTCAAAATTTCAGGGAATTTTACATCTCTACTCCAACACAAGATAACGTTGTCATTGTATATTTATCACATAGCCAAAAAAATCCATAAAACCCTTAGAATCCAAGTTGTTAGTTAAAAACCAGTTTCTACTTCACAGAAGAGTCCTTAAAGGCTATAGGTACAGTCACATACTCCTGTCACTAGTGCACATTTGAGCTGCTTAGAGGGGAAGTTGAAGATAGGACCAGAAAGCTGTCAGATACCAGTCTATCCAGAGCAATCTATTGTAAATTCTCCTGTGCAAGCCCTAATGACATGAATGGGAGCAATCTAAGAGCACTATAACCATGCTCTTGTTATACATTTACACTGCAGTGCTGCTTACACAGGAGTCTTTCCCTGTGGACTGTACTGTTGGCTATTTGATCTTGGTAGCTGGAATTTTGCACAACATTATGTAAGCTTACAGTGTACTAGACTGATGCCATATCTACAAATCTGAAATAATTTTATTAAAGATGTGTGGGAGTGTATTAAAGATGTGTGGGAGTGGCAGAAAAGCCATGACTGGCTTAATTCACAAATGATACTGCTTTAGCCAATGTAGGGCAAACACCACTTTTGCCACATATATTGCAGGCAACAGGCCTGGGGTGAGCATACAAGCTGCCTTATACAGAATCAGGCCATTGGCCCATCTAGTTCAGTACTGTCCAGCACCTCACGCAGAAGAAACATCTCTCCTAGCATCTACTCCCTGAGATTCTTTTTAAATGCCATGGATTGAACTTCGCATGTTTGGCCGGCAAAACATGGGCTCTACCTCTGAGCCATGGTCAATTTTTCTAGGGTAGTTGTAAGAATAATAGTTTGTACCACAGCATAACCTAATGATAAATATGGCATAAAATCACAATACCCTTAACATTTCCCAGAGATGGAAGACAGAATAGATAAGATACATAAAAGCAACTAAAGAAAGGTATCTCAACAGTTTTACTTTAAAGAGTTATCTCAAAATGTGTACATTACCAGAATTTCCTTTCTTATCTGACACTTCTTCACTTGTAACATCTCTCTGAAGCTGCCGCCGTACATTTCTGCTTCCTAGGTCCTCACAGTCATGAACAGAATTCTTCCTTGGCCTGATAACCACAGGAATCCGTGTTGTAGATTTATACTCTCTCCAACTGTCTAAATTGGTACGATGGTTGTCAGATACCCACTTTTTAATTTGGTCTTTTGGGACATCATTTACCCTCATTCCCTGATTATGACCAGCATTTTTAAAAGCATTTGGACTACTCAGAGCACCCTGTGCTCCCTTCCTGGGACTTGTCCCATAGTGACCCAGTGCTCCCTTCCTTTTCTCAGTTCCCAGGTCCATCTTGTTGCTGTGTCCATTTCCATAATCATCCATTGCTTGGTAATCATGACGTAAAGCACACTTCTGGAAATCCTCTTCATTTACAATTCCCCATTCCTTATTGCGCCTGGCAAAACAAGGTTTTGCAGCCTCTCCCATCATAATAGCTCTTCAATCTTACCCTGCAAGGAAACAGAGAAGAAAAACATTTACCAGATGAGACCAGTGATGCGGAATAGCACCAAGTTAGGCATCGGAATCTGAGGTTCACATTGTCATGCAAGTAGTTGCTTAAGTAGTTGCTTGTGTTGTCCCAGATTAAATACTGAATCTCAGGTAGTTTAGATTTTATAAAGAGCTGTTATGGGTAAGAAAAATGTTACCTGTTGAGACACAGACTTGAATCTCACCTAGATTTCGGGGGGGGGGGGCTTTTGCTAATCCCTCCTCCAGCAAGAGACCTCTGATTCTTTCCTCGCTATTCCAGGGGGTCTCCATCTCCATTTTGGGCTGCCATGGGAATGGGGAATGATTGAGAACTGCCTCCACCCCAACTGAACTCACAGAAATCTACGTGGTATCCAACCATACACATGCAACACAGAAGTCCATTGCTGCACGTCACCAAAAGAATCAATTTCTTTTGAAATATTCCAATTGCTCATGGTAGTTTTACTGATGTCACATAGCATATATGCATAATCAGGGAACAGACACTCCAGCAAGACTACCGACTTTAAAAGCACCTTCAAGAAAAAATGCAACACCCAAGGAGGAAAAAACTGATCTACATAGGTTAACATAGAAAGCAAGGTGAAGCAACCATATACGATTAAAGAATATTGTATATAACATTATATGCCATTCCTCTTAAATTTATGGTAACAGAAGTTGGAGTGGTACCTCTTAATTCCTATGAGTTAGATTATGTAAATTATGGAATTGAGGTTTAATCAACACAATGACATCTGACTAGATTACAGGGGAAAAGACAGTATCTTTTTCTCCAAACAGTATCTTTGGAGAGTTAATTCAAAGCGTACAAAGTGCCAAGTTGAGAGTGGATTTACTGTCAATGAGAGCAGGATGTTACCAGACAGAAGTCTAAATCAGGAATTGTAAAGATATTGCAGGAGAGATCTATTTAGAGAGCAATCTACTGTCTAACAACTGAGATGTTGTGGACACACCTTTATTTGCACCACAAGGAAACAATCACCTGAACTGGTACATAACAGTATCTGTCCATGTGGATGTAACAGTGAGTGCTCCTCTTGGAAGAGTAAAACACTGAGCAAGAGTATCTGTGCCCAAACACCTTCTTGTTCGAGGATTGTTGCTATTCATCCCACATTATTGTCAGAAATGCAAGGATGCTTAGTGGAAGTGACAATCAAAGTATACCAACAACCCTACATCTGTCTGATGAAGATGTGATCTGTGGCGGGAAAGTTGCATGTTGGCCACTGTTCTGGGGAAGCCAGAGCAAACCAAGGCCTGGAAGCACTGCAGGGTCCTCTCAACTTGGAAATGGTCAGTAGTAGCTATGACAAATGTAGGCTCGTCAGCTGCCTCCTCCATACTACCAGCAGTTGGGCTCGAACCCAGCAGTGGTGCTGCATGTACACTCACCAGTTACCTTGTATCATGCCACCAATAGTCAGGTGCTAGCCAAGCCATTAGGGAGAAAGCAACAGGTGAACCTATTTCTGCTTTTGCTGCCACTGGCTATGTCTGAACATCCAGTGCTACCAGAGCCACAAGGCCAGCCAGCCAGGTGCAAGTGGAGGAGTGGGGAATCAAACCCGGTTCTCCCAGATTAGAGTCTGCACACTTAACCACTACACCAAACTGGCTCAGGTGAGGGGAAGGCCTCCCTTTGGGGGGGGGGGCGATCGCTAGACTGGCCCCTGGTCATTCCGAAGGATTCCCTGGGGGGCTTGTTGTGCATCCAGCATGGCAGCCCTCCTCCAGCGGGGGCAGATGATGGGTAAAAAACCCCTCCCCTCTCTTAATTAGATCACCACTAATAAGATTAGTCACTAATCTAATTAGTTGTGATCTAATTTAGTTAAGCTCCCTGCTCCCAGCCTTCCCCCCCCCCAAATTTTTTTCTGACTATGGGGCTGGACCTGCCCAAGGTCACCCAGCAGGCTTCACGTGGAGGAGTGGGAAATCCAACCCAGTTCTCCAGACTACAGTACGCAGCTCTTGACCACTACACTGGCTTTCAAGAGTAGCAAAATAGCCATTCTTCCTTGAAAAGCAATGGTTTTTAGAAATGCAGGTTTTCTGGAAAAATTTGAGTTGGAATTTTTTCTGGAAAACTATCAGTGACCTAGATGCAGCATGATCTGATTTAGCATCTTTCTTTTGACATAATTAGTAAAAATAAAGAAGCAGCCCATAATCACTTCATGTCCCAATAGCATCTGTATCTAAACTGAAATATCTGCTTAGGAAAACAATCAAGCATGGTTTAAATGTTATATTCAAATAAAACTAAAGTTTTATGTTGACATTATTTTATTGGAATAATTGCTGCAAAAACATAGACAGTACAACATGTACTCCCCTAACGTTGTTTAACTTTAAGAGGAACCGTCCCGGCACTGAAAACTGGTAACAAGAAATTTTAACGTAACCAAAGAACTGTGCAAGATATGCTTTGTCCATCTACTTTAAAGAAAGATTTGGGGCACCCTATCAGTATCATCACTGGCATTATCCCTATCAGATTGGTGATTACAGTATCCATTCCACCTTCTGAGAGGAAAAAAAATACAATTTTATCTTTGCTTTTCATTCAACTTGCATATACCAAGCAGGTGAACTTGTAACTTGATTTTTAATTTGGATTATTATATGTATTTATAGTTTTATCTCCCCTCAGCCCAGGTTTCCAAGTCAATAAAACATACATGTACTCTCTCTCACAATCTCTAGGTATAATTACTTCAAATTCCTTAATTACAACTTTGAAACTGCCAGACTTGCCTAACACTGTATTAGCAACGACACCCATTCATCATTATTAACCATATGAAACAATGCAGCTTGAGAAATGTAAAAACTTCCATAGAAAAATAGAGCACTGGAGAATGTTCTTTCCCACATCTCTGCTGGTTTTAATTGTTCATTCATAGTGTAGGGCAGGGGTGTCAAACATGCAGCCTGGGGGTCGGATAAGGCCCCCAGAGGAACTGGCTGTCTCCTGCTTCTTCATACAGTTCTGCTGCTGCGTCATCGTAGCTTGCTTTGCCAGACTCTCCTCCCCCTCCCATGGGGGGGAGGGAATGAGCCAGAGCTTGCTTCGTGGCCAGGCTGCCTCAATCACACAGAAGAGAAAGGCAAGCCTTTCTTCCCTTCCATTGACTGAGGCTCTTCCCCGAAGGGAGAGGGAGAGCTTGCTTTGCTTGACTGCCTCAAGTGCATGAGAGAAATACAAAGCAACTTTAAGACCAACAAAGTTTTATGCAAAGTATGAGCTTTTGTGTGCCTTGCTACGGCTTTTTATGCTGTGGCTCTCCTGGGTGCAACTGGGTTCCCTCCCCCTTTTTACTATATGCATGCCCTCATACTACAATCTTGCTCAGTAGGAAAGCAATGTGAATTATTTAGATGAGGAATAACAAGGCAGTGAGATGGATTAGTCTGAAAGTGTGTGTCCAGACCAAGTTCACCGAGCACATTTCATTTGGGGATTTTGAATTTAGACTTCCCAGACAGTAGGCTGATACTGACCACTGAAGAAGACAATAGTTCTGTAGACAAACACACAGCCCTCAGTCCATGTCATGGTACCTTCTCATGTTCTTGATCAGCCCATGAAGCAATTTATGTACAAAAACTCGCAATGTCCAGCCATTTCATGTTTTCCCCTGGGCCCTAGGCTCAGAATTCTGAGCATGAGATTTCTGTGGTGAATGTCAATAAATCAAAAGTAAGTTTGTAGCTTACAGATACACATGATTACAACAGCGCAGACATTTTGATGCAATAATTCAGAGCAAGAGGTGTTAGTTATCAGACACTGTTAAATAAACAAAATATTGCAGGAGTGCTAACGCTTTAAGCATATTTTTATTTTAAATTTTTAAAAATCTTTCTGTTTGTGTCCTTTATAAAGTTTATATCTCCACTACCTGGCATTACATTTTATGACACACATGGCCCGGCCCAAGGAGGTCTCATTTATGTCAGATCCAGCCCTCATAACAAATGAGTTCGACACCCTTGGTGTAGGCCACAATGCCTGAAAAGGACCAAACAATAGACTTTTAATAGGCACTCACATGTCCATTGTTCATGGGATCCCATTAAATATCTGTGCCACCTGAAGTACATAAACACTCTCAGCAAGAATATGATTCAAAATATATTAAGTGCTGATTTAGTTTTTAAACACATGACCCTAAAAAGGATGATAAAATGTCTTTTTTCTATCTCCCTCATATATAAATATTAACTTCTAGCAGAAAATGTATACACTACTACATTAATTGCATCTACTGGCTTACAAAGCACTTGCATTCTTTGTCTGGAGCAATTTAACACACACCTAAGAACCCTCCCTTAGAGTGAGATACTAAGGCCCAATTAAAACAAGACAGGAAGTCAAAGATTCCTGTACAACTGTATATAGGTTCAGTGCCTTGTTTAAACTACACCATTGTTCACGCAAAACAGCTATGCACACTCAATACACCATCACAGTATCTGCTAGGGTTACAGCCTGGAATGCAAACTGCTTTGCATGGGTATTTCAGAGTTTAAATGAAACCCTGAGCCTCTGTTGAGTCACACGGGAAAACTCTGCCCCAGCAGCGTCACATGTAAATTGGACCGACGAAGCACTACAGAATATCTCTTGTGTCAGCAGTGAATGTTAATGGCGAATAAAACTGGAAAGGGCTTAGGAGTCTTAGGCTATTGCCACAAAGCTAGCGAAGAATCTTGTAGTGTCTAGAACACTAACAAAAGGATCATGGCGAAAGCTTCCGTGAGCTAGAACATCATATTCTCCTCTTCGGCAAATAAGATGCGGAAACGAAAGTCAATACACAGTACCAGGTCAATACACATTAACTATACAGCCCGATTTAAGCAAAAAGCCTTACGTATGAAAACTACGTACTACTTACGTTGGCTACTATGTAAGCATTGTAAGTATCGCTCTTTTCCTCTATAGAGGGGATCGTTGTTACGTCGCCAAACTGAATTGCTCGAAAGGAAGCGAAAAAGGACGCTGCGGAAGTACCGCTCAGGCCCAACCACAAGAGCCCGTGACAGTCGTCTCCAGGGCCGCAGGTACAACTTCTCCCAGCCAGCCCCTATCACCGCCCCACCCGGAGGCAGAAGGCTACACGCTGCCCCCTCCCCAAATGGCAGCCCACAGGGCCGGGGGCATTAGCCGGCACCTCCCACCTACGGCACTTGCGGGGCAGGGGATGAAAGGAGGAGGAACTTACTGGGCAAACAGCGTAACCGCCTTTTGGACCACAGCGTCGGTATTCCCCCTTTTTCCGTTACCACGGCCGCCGCTTTCCTCACGGCCCGTCAGTGGTCTCGCTCCATCGTACCAAAGCGGAAGCCCCCGCCCCGCAAGACTGTCCGAATTCTCTGCCCGCCCCTCCCACCGCCCGGAGCCAGTCGCACAGCCTGACTTCATCCGGCACATTGTGTTTAGCTCACGCGTCACATCGCCATGACGCTCCAGGCACAGGAAGCGCGCGTTCTCTCTCTCTCTCTCTCTCCCTCCCTGCATTGCCCTGGCACTAGATGCAAGACCAGGCTCTCTCTCTCTCTCAAAGTTACTCAGTGTAACAACGCCCTCAAGTAAAACACAAGCCGTCTTCTACGAAACGGCGCGTGAGGGGGTTGGTGCTATTGTTAACATAGCGTTATCAAGGGAAAAAATTGTTTAGCCCTGATACCTGATTGGAACGCTAGTCTGAGCGCTTGAAGGAGTGAGGTAATAAGAGAGTATTTCGAAACATGAACAAGACCCCTTCCCTCACTTAGTAAATCTTCCCACATGCAAATTCCTATTCAGCTGTTCTTGAAGCAGCAGTTTCTCTTAGAGCTCTCTCAGCCCCACCTACCTCACAGGGTGTCTGTTGTGGGGAGGGGAAGGGAAAGGAGTTTGTAAGCTGCTCTGAGACTGAGTGAAGGGTGGGGTATAAATCCAATCTCCTCTTCATTAAGTTCCGCATTCTAACCTGCTTTATATCTGATGAATGCTTCCTATCTGATCAAGTGTGCACGCACAGAAAGCATATACCCGGAATTAAATTTTGTTGGTTTTAAAGGTGCTACTGGACTCAGACTTTGTTCTACTTGTTCCTATAAGGAAGATCTAAGGGAGAAGGCATATTTTTGCAAGGGAACGGGCTAGAGGGGCTTGTGTTAAATTGGGGGTCCCTAAAGGGAGATTCTCCTGCCAACCTAGCAGTTCGAAAGCAAGAAATTGCAAGTAGATAAATAGGGACCACTTTGGTGGGAAGGTAACAGCTTGTGCGCCTTGGTGTTTAGTCATTCCGGCCACATGACCACGGAAACATCTTCAGACAGCGCTGGCTCTTTGGCTTTGAAACGGAGATGAGCACCGCAACCCTAGAATCAGATTCGACTGGCTTTCGAGCAAGGGAACCTTTACCTTTAAAGGGAGATTAGAAAGAGAAACTGCTGAATTGCAACTGATAACTGTCCAGGATCAGGACATCTTCAGTACAGCCTCTCCTGGTACATCTCCCCCAAGAGTATTACGCTCAGTGGATGACAGTTTACTGGTGATCCCAGACCAGAAAAGTATCCAGCTGTCCTTAACCAGAATCAGGGCTTTTTTGGCCCTGGCTTCGACCTGGTGGAACGCTCTGCTGAGTGAGATCCAGGCTCTGTGGGATTTGATGCAGTTCTACAGGGCCTGTAAAACAAGAGATGATCCACCAGGTTTATGGTTGAGGGCAGCAAGGGTTTCCATTTTAGACTGGCCTCCCTCCTTTCCCCTCTCTTTCCCCCTTTGGTGTCTGTTATCTCCTTATTTGCCTAAATGTAGGATATTTATTCTCCTCTGGGTAAGGGGCACCAGGTTGTGCTCCTTTTATGTGTCATTTTATTAGCTGACCTTGATGCTGGGAAAGATTGGTCAAATAAGAAGGGGACGGCAAAGGATGAGATGGTTAGACAGTGTTATCAAGGCAACGAACATGAAATTAAGCAAACTCCGGAGCACGACGGAATACAGGAGGGCCTGGCGTGATGTGGTCCATGGGGTCGCAAAAGGTCGGACTCGACTGTGTGACTGAACAACAAAAAACTATTGTAAAATGGTTTTAACAGTTTATATGTGTAGATGGTTTTATGAATATTTGTTTTCCCAACGAAATGCAATTTACTTGATTGTATAGGACAGTAGTAGAAACCCTTCTGAAGGGCTGAACAAACATAGTTTAAAGGCAAGTGCCTGGATTAGGGATTACAATATTGTGTCTTAATGCACTCTAACCCTACATTAACTATATAAACATTGCTAAATTCACCTATATGGAATCACTTAAAGATCCAATGAGTAGGTATCTATGTGTGACTGGATGTATTAATGATGTTCTGACCCTGGTTGTACTATATGTGCCAAACACAAATCAAATTTCATTTCTTAGGTCTGCTCTGCATGAGTTAGACTCCTTCTATGAAGGAGAACTTATTATTGGTGGGGATCTAAATTTTATTGTAAATTCTGCATTAGACAGATCCTATGATAGTAGAAAACAGAACAAAAAAAGGAAGGCAAATTCTAAACCATCCCCATTAGCAGATTTATTGGAACAGTATAACCTTATAGATGTGTGGAGGCAGCTTCCTAGAGGGGAAAGGGATTATACATATTTTTCGCAGGTCCATAAAATCTACACATGTATAGATTAGTAAAAATCTATTTTGGTATCCCCGGCCTTGTTAGCTAAAGTGCAATCTGCAACCATTGGTACTTTACAATGGTCAGATCATAATTGGGTAGAATACACATTTGAGCTAAATACAGATAAAAAACAGATAACATGGGTCTTGCAGAAATATTTATTAGAAAATCAAGAATGTGCCACAGAGATTGAAACAGCCATTAAAACGTATTTTGAGGAAAACATAACAGATGAGGTTAGTCCATCTATTATATGGGATGCTTTTAAGCCGGTTCTCCGAGGGCAATTGATAGCCAAAGCTGCATATATAAAAAAGGAAAGGGAGAAAAAGAGCGCAATTAGTAACGTAAATCACTAATTTAGAAACACTTCATAAATGTACAGGAAATAAAAAAAAATTATAAGAAGTTAATATCCTTGAGAAGAGAACTAGAAATTATGGATATTACACAAATACAGAGGAATAGCAATGAGGTTAAACTCTTTTATTACTCAATATGTACCACAAGAACAGGTTGGATTCATGCCCACTAGAGATTTAACAGATGGTACATATAAAGCTCTGAGTTTATTGAACTTCTGTAAGGTCAAGCAACTGAAATCATTTCTGATTGCGCTTGATATAGAAAAAGCATTCGACTCGGTTAATTTTAATTATTTAAAGCAAACTTTGTACTATTTAGGTTTTGGGGAAAACTTCATGCGAATAATTAACACAGTTTACAATCAACCTTTAGCACAATTTAGGATTAATGGTAAAATATTGGAACAATTTAATTTAAAATGTGGAACACGGCAGGGATGCCCACTGTCGCCAATTTTATTTGCTTTGGTGATGGAACTCCTAGCGGCAAAAGTAAAAGCACATCCTGAAGTATTTGGAATAAAAATTCTTGGCAAAGAATACAAAATATCATTGTTTGCCGACGATATCTTATTTCTCTCGCAACAACATCTATAGGAAATGTTCATCAGATATTAAATGAGTTTAGTTTAGTCTCAGGATTGAAAATTAATGTAACAAAGTCCTACGTCTTTCCTATAAACCTAGATGCATCACAAATAGAACATCATAAGCTTACAACTCCATATAAATGGGTTGCATCCTCAATGACATACTTAGGAATTAAAATACCATTAGATTTTAAAAACTATCAAAAATATAATTATGGCTGCGGTCACACGCAACATTAGCCACGCAAGAGATACAGAAGACAAGCGGAGTTTCCGGTCGCGATCTCACCAGCACATCTGGGAAGCGTAGCGCTTCCGTGGCACAACTGAGGCTTCCTGCCGAAAAAGCGCAGCAAAAAACTAGTACCTTGGAGGTACTAGCTTAAATATTATCAATCATGTCATTTAAAACCAATATAATAAAAATAATGCAGGACAAACAAGAGATTGATTGGATTGCAATACAAAAATATTATACTTACCCTTGTAATGTGCAGGATTCTGTTTGGCAAATCCCCAAGGAAAGATCTAAAACAATAGAAAACAGTTTTATCTTTAAAGTTTTTTTAAGTATATGGGATACTAAAAGAAAACAGTTGGTACCTAAAATATCAAGTTACCAAGTCCTATTTAACCAAGAAAGGATATTGCCTCCAAGCGTTTTGATACCTCAAGAAGCTTGGAGAAAAGCTGGAATCAATAGTTTGGAAGATATAACATCCAATAAGATATTAATAGAGAAAACAACAATGGAAAGAAAATTGGGGATGGCTATCCCATGGTATCAATATTTACAAATACAACATGTTTGTTCTCAAATAAAACTAACTACAATCATGTCGCAACCGCTATCTGAATTCGAACAAGTTTATAAATATGCTTGGAGTTCAAAGAAACATTTAATTTCTAAGTTATGTATTATCTTAATGTCAGTGGATGTTGATAAACCATTATCATATCAACTTAAATGGCAAACTTTATGCACACAAGGTTTGGATGGTGATTTTTGGAAAAGGTTATGGTTGAACTTTCCATTTAGTACCAATATTGTTGATCTAAAACTACAGATGTTTAAAATACTTTTTGGTATTTGACTCCACAGAAGCTGGCCCATATGGTGCCAACGGCAAGATCATTGTGTTGGAAACAGTGTGGTAGCCTGGGAACATATAAGCATTGTTGGCTGGAATGCCCTATCTTGGCTGCCGTCACATGGAGCATTAGGCACACTAAAGAGACGGAAGATAGGTGGATTTTCCGGGCGCGATCTCACCACCACATCTGGGAAGCGTAGAGCTCCCGTGGCTCACCCGAGGCTTCACTCCGAAGATGCGTGGTAAAAAACTAGTACCTCGGAGGTACTAGTTTCCGGAAACCGTGCGGAAAGGGCAGGCACGTGATTGCGTTTCCAGTGGAATCCCATGGCATCCGGCGCCCACCCATGTCCCCTTGCAAAAAGGGTTTTTTTCCCCAAGTGTTCTTGGGATGCGCACAAGCACCCAACGGGGCATGCACACACGTCGGTGTACAGGAAAAAAAACCCACCTGTTTGCTGCGGCGCGCTGCTTCTTTGCCGCGCCGCAGGATTGTGGTGTGATCGGCACCTCCCCCCTACCACGGGACCTCTACGGGATGTCTGCTCGTGCAACTGCGCGTTATTTTGCCCCGGGGCAAACAGCCATGCTTCCCCCCCGCATTTTCCTGCCCGTGTGACCGCAGCCCTTGATACCCTTTTGGGAAGAGATAATTTTAACCATAGAGCAAATATCTGGTATAAAATTGCAAAATACTGTAGAACATATTCTTTACATCAATGGAGTACAGATATACCAGTAGATAGTACGATACAGCAAATTGCCATTCTTTTAGCAGCGGCTAAAAATGCTGTTGCTCTACATTGGAAAAGTAAACAGAGACCAAATAAACAGAACTGGCACTCTAAGCTATGGAATATGTACGTAATGGCAAGAATTACAGAGAGTGTTAATGATTTCTATTCTCAAAGAACACGATATAATTTTTATGTGACGTGGTCTCCTATATTTCAGTATTTGATGCAGCAGAAAGAAATTCCCAATATTATAGATTTATTACATTTACGGTAAAATAAGTAATAATGCGCCAAATGATTGTTAGGATTAGGGCTTTTTTTGTAGAAAAAGTCCAGCAGGAACTCATTAGCACAATAGGCCACACCCAGCAGCAGGAACTCATTAGCATATTAGGCCACACCCCTGACTGCACCGCTCATTAGCATATTAGGCCACACACCCCATGTTACCAGAAGTGTGGTCATCCGGCCACACCCACCTTTTGCTTCTTATTCTGTTTACCTTGTTTGTTGTCAAAACCCAGGGCTTTTTTTGTAGCAGGAACTCCTTTGCATATTAGGCCACACACCCCTAATGTAGCCAATCCTAATGAGTTCCTGCTGTTGGGTGTGACCTATTATGCTAATGAGTTCCTGCTGGGCGTGGCCAACTTGGGAGCCAGCCGGAACTCCGTTCCTGTGTGTTCCTGCCCCAAAATAGCCCTGGTTAGGATTAATAGTTGTGTAAGATACATATGAGGAGCTGCGGTTGCTCAAGTGGTTAAGACGCTGAACTGCAGGCTTTGGAAGGTTGGTAGTTCAGCAGTTCGAGACCCGGGTGCCGCATGATGGAGTGAGCTCCCATCTGTAGTTCCAGCTCCTGCCAACCTAGCAGTTTGAAAGCAAGAAATTGCAAGTAGATAAATAGGTACCACTTCAGTGGGAAGGTAACAGCGTTCCGTGCGCCTTGGTGTTTAGTCATGCCGGCCACATGACCACGGAAACGTCTTCGGACAGCGCTGGCTCTTTGGCTTTGAAACGGAGATGAGCACCGTTTCAAACGGAGATGATGTTTTATATTTCTCTGCAACGTTAATGAAAATCAGCCTGTTGATAATGCTCTTATGATTCATGTTACTTATCTAACTGCTGACTGTAAAAATTTTTAAAATCCTGATATGTTACAGAAGAAACATGCCCCATGTCTGTTGCAGAATTCAGCTGCTACAAAATTCATCATTTAAGTCTGTTTCTCATGACCTCTCAAGAATTTCACACCTGTATGGGAAATAAATCAGTGAAAATATGGTAAAACAACCAGGCGACATATGGAAAGTGTTGTAACAGCAAGTCAGTAAGCAGCCAGCAGGCTAGGTCTACTACCCAGTGTCCCTAATGCTTACACTACCAATTGAAACACTTGAAAAATTACGAAGCCCAAACATTTCCAGCACTATATGAGAAATTACATCACTCAGTAAGGTGTTCTTTTTTTAAAAAAAGAAATCACCCCCCCCCTTATGGCCTTTGTCAATCAACCATAACTTGCTGTTTTTGAGTATGATCAGTTTGCTGTTGATATCTGTTCTTCCCTTCCACAGATGTGAAGCATTGTGTTACCGCTGCTTCTCTGTTACAGAGCTGGGAAGAGGTCAGGCGGTCTGTCTGGTGGATGGTGGGAAGCTATGAGTTTTATCCCCGGTACCAGGACTGTGTCTGTTGAGGGATATTTACAAAGTTTGGATCCTGTGGTCCAACACTGATGAATCGATTTGCAGGGGAGGTGCTGGGTGTCGAGTAGGTTGGTGAAGTGGGAGAGGTGGCACCTCCTTCTGTCGACGTAGTTGGAGGCTTTGTGTCTGGCACTGGCAGAGGCACAGGCCTGGCCATCGGTGGTGGAGGTGGTGGTGGCAACATTGGGATAGGAAGGAATGGATTGTGCACCTTGACTGCCCTCAGTTTGAAGCACCAATAGCCACAGATGCAAAGTTCTCAAACACTTTTTCAGTCTTCATCATGAAGCTGATGTCTTTCTCAAGGAGAAGGGAAAAGGTCAAGAACAAAGTTCTCAAACACTTTTTCAGTCTTCATCATGAAGCTGATGTCTTTCTCAAGGAGAAGGGAAAAGGTCAAGAAGTACTTTCTGACCCTGGATGGATTTTTGATTTGGCTTTCTGATGTCTTTCTCAAGGAGAAGGGAAAAGGTCAAGAAGTACTTTCTGACCCTGGATGGATTTTTGATTTGGCTTTCTTCACTGATATCACAGAGCATCTGAACATATTGAATCTAAGGTTGCAGGGGAAAGGAAAGCTTCTGTGTAACATGTATTCTGAACTGAAAGCTTTTGAAGCAAAACTAAACATTTTTGTGAAGCAAGTTAGCAAAGGTAACTTTTCAAACTTCTTATGCTGCAATGGACTAAAATTTGAGGACAGGAATTTAAAATTCAGTGTTGAAAGACACATCAAAGCACTGAACCTAGTGGAATTGCAGAACAGATTCACTGATTGCCATAAGCATGGAAAGGAAATTAGAAAGTTTCAGAATCCATTTGAAGTAGCACCAGAAGATGCAAGTAAGTTTTTTCAGATGGAACTAATTGACTTGCAAGCCAGTGATCGTCTCAGAAACATTTACAAAGAAAATAATCTGTTAGATTTCTATTGTGGCCTACCTGATATATCTATCAATCTAAATAAATTTGTTGCAGGCATGTTCACAGTCTTTGGCACAACATACATCTATGAAAAAACTTTTTCCAGGATGAAAATTGTGAAATCCAAGCATAGGTCAAGACTTACAGATGAATGTTTACATGACATTTTAAGGGTGTGTGTCACAAACCTTGACTTGGACATTAATGCCTTGGCTAACAGAAAACAGCCAGAAAAGTCACGCTGACTAGGTAAGCACATGTAGCTAGATAAAAGGATTCCACAGTAAAATATTGTTCCAAACTGGATTGCGTTCAAGTTAACATTTCTTCATTGACCTCTGAATGTTTTCTTTTGATCTAAATAGGTAGGTTAATAATTTTGTTACATTTTTATTTAAGATGTGGCTTTCTTGGGCACTCTCCTGCGGGCCCCATGTGCTGGAAGGTTGGGGACCCCTGTGTTAAATGGAAGCAGGGAATTCAGAGAACATGCCACACCTATTGTTACAGCAGTATGTTGATATAACAATATTATTTTGATGATTTTTTTAAGTTGTAAAAGCACTGGTGGTCCAGGGAAGGAGGGGTGGCCACTTCTGGGGGACTAGTGAAGCTAAGGGGAAACTTACCATAGGGAGCGGGAGGCCTTGTTGCTATGCTTTATCTGCAGCTGCACTAGCAGTGGGGAATGCACAACATCTTGTCTCTGTGGAAGACGCCAGGGAAGAGAAAAAACACAAAAGAAAAAAGGGTTACTCAATGGCAAGGTAGTTTTAGGAATGCTTGAGCAACCATAGGTTCAGCTCATGTTCTGCTTGTTAGTTATGAACAGGGATCCAAATTTGTGTGAGACAATTTAGACATTTGTGAGCAATTCAAGCCTGTTCAGTGGGTTACCTTCTGCATATTCAAACAGTACAGTACAGGTAGCATTGGTGTGAGATCTAGTTATTTCCCGAGTACACAGATCTGTTTCTGTGTGCTGCTCTGCAGCTAACTGAATAAGGATTGAGAAAACCAGTACGTTATGCAAGCCAGAAAGAAGGAAATGAAACTCTACCATTCTCACAATGACATCAACACTATTGACTACTGCTACTGCAAAGCTGTTTGCCATACTCTTAAATCAGATGGCAAGGAGATCCAAGGCTTGGCTCACAAGCTATTGCAGCTGTTGCAAATGCTATGTTCACCTGATGAACCTGAAGTTTTCAGCATCCTTAATTAGTTATTCCCCCCAGACAGGTATGTTTAGAGAAGGGCCACAGTGGGTCGGAGGTTATGACGCTGAGCTGCAGACTGGAAGGTCTGTAGTTTGGCAGTCTGAGACCCTAGTGCTGTGTGATGGAGTGAGTTCCCATCTTTGGTATCACTTCAGTGTGAAGGAAATGGCGTTCTGTGCGCCTCGGCGTTTAGTCATGCTGGCCACATGACCACAGAAACGTCTTTGGACAGTGCTGGCTCTTCCGCTTGGAAACAGATGAACACTGCCCCCTAGAGTCGGGTTCAACTGGCTTTCAAGCAAGGGAAACTGTCCTTTACTAATATGCTTTAATGTGTTTAACAATAATACATTATTAAAGAGTTCAGTGTTTTCAATGTTAGAAAGTTCAACAATATCCGTTAGGCTGGCAATCACACCTATAGTGACTGTATGAGTGTGCTTCTTTCCACGTAACACACTTTCTCTTGGTACAAAACAAATTTTGTAGTAAACATCAACTTTTATTTTTTCTACCTTTCAAATGGCAAAACATTGAAAGATACAATTTACGGTAGCGTAGGGTCCAGGAGTTCACAACTCTTTCTGAGCTTGGGTAATACTTGCAGTTTTTCTTACATACTTTAAAATTCCACAAATATGCCAAATAGTATAATATGATATGCTAAGCTATTAATGATGTTTGTATTGTCAAAATCATTTGGGGAAAAATGCCCCCCCCCCAAAAAAAATTTTTAGGAAAATTTGAAATAATACCTTCCTATCAAACTCATGCGATAATTTTAACTTTGTGGAGAAATGCAACTCAGCCCCATCCCCAAGCAAACCACTGTGCTAATTAGAATTGTGTGACTTGCAGCACCTGTACGATGTTACCTGTGATATTACTGCAACAAGAACCACAAATTCACACTTCTCTCTAAACATTAAAGGTAAAGGTTTCCCTTGCTTTAAAGCCAGTCGAATCTGACTTTAGGAGGCAGTGCTCATCTCCATTTCCAAGCCAAAGAGCCAGTGCTGTCCGAAGATGTTTCCATGGTTATGTGGCCAGCATGACTAAATACCGAGGCACATGGAACGCCGTTTCCTTCCCACCAAAGCGGTACCTATTTATCTACTTGCAATTTCTTGCTTTCAAACTCCTAGGTTGGCAGGAGATGGGGCCAGAGACAGGAGTTCACTCCGTCACACGCCAACCTTCTGGTTCTTGCAACGTTTACACCTTCATTGTGTAAATAATCACAGAGATATTGCATAAATATGAGCTTGTATGATACACTACTAATCCAAGAAGAACCTAGGTCTGCCTAGTATAAGCAGTACTAGGAATGGCGCTGATCCAGGATGTGGATGGATTTAAAAATGTTTTAGATGTGGGAGTTTCTCATTTGCTATAATTGCTTCCAAAACACTGTTTAAAGTGTTTTTTTTTTGTTGTATGGCCAGATATTACTGTGTACAAGTGGAATAGACTGCCACCTAGTATGCAAAGGTGCAGGCTGGAGTACAGAGGTGGCTATTTTGTAATGTGTCCATACATGAAGCTTAAAGAAGTTCTTGCTTCAATTCTGAATATAAAAAGCTGTATAAGCCCAAATGCTCATTTGCATTACTGTTGTGACTGTGCCCTGCATAACCACGTTACTGTCTCTTCTCTCCACTGTATTCCTCACAATTATGTGTTAAAAATAACAGGTGAGGTATTTGAAGACTTTTGTATGCTACAATGAATAGCAGAGAGGGGTTTAAAGATCCTGGCAGTAACCCAGAACTCTTCTGCTGACTGGGAATTCACTGTTGTTCAACTAAGAGGACTTCATAGGGACAACACTATGAAACTGCTGAATTACAGTTTACCAATAGGTTTAATAGTATGAAATATTTCCACCCACTACAGATATTAAATTAGTTTGACAACTAGGGAATTTATTATCATCATCATCACAGTCTTTATTGCATCAGCAATATTGTTGTTGTTGTTGTTGTTAGTATTATTATTATTTCAATTTGTACCATGCCCTCCCCAGAAACAGGCTCAAGGCGGCTTACATTGGTTGGTACATAAATAACCATTAAAATCCATATAGAAAACATTTAAACAATTACAAATAAGAACGTAAAATTCTAAAATCATAAAGCCATAGCAACAACACAACACCATCAAAATAAAACAAGATGAGATTATTATCACCAATTGCCATTGTTTTGATGGTCACTGTACATACCGTGTTTCCCCGAAAATAAGACACTGTCTTATATTTATTTTTTCTCAAGAAGACACACTAGGGCTTATACCACAAATGCATAGAAATCCTGCTAGGGCTTATTTTTGGGGAAGGTCTTATTTTCAGGGAAACAGGGTATCTGAAATACTTTTGAGCTCAGCATAGAAATCACAGACTATATACTGCTTATATTTCATGGTGTTTTAATCTGATTTCACATTTCCCTACTTCTCTTTCCATGTATATATGTGCTGACCATGGATTTCTTTCATGCATCTAATGAAGCTTATCCCTGTTATGTTCTAAGGCTTGGTTTTGCTGCAACAAAATAATACAGCTATCACTCTGCCATATGAAAAGCAGTACACATGGTTGCCAACCTCCAGGTAGAACCTGGAGATCTTCCAGAATTACAGTTGATTTCCAGAGATCAGTGCCCCTGGAGAAAATGGCTCCTTTGGAGCATGGATTCTATGGCATTATACCTTGCCAAGGTCCCTCTCCTCCCCAAACCCCACCCACCCCAGGCTGCACCCCCAGTTCTCCTGGAACCTCCCAAACTGGAGCTGGCAACCCTAAATACACACTTGTTTATATGTACATTTTCAAATAAAAAATCTGTTTGCTATAAACTATATTTGTTTATTCTGTAACAGCCTGTCCTGCTCTGTTTTTAAAACCTAGGGGATATTTGTTCTTAAGTATATGCTTGAAAAACCTAATTGTGCTACAGCCTGTTATCAGTAAGGATGCCAGTTTTGAGCAGGGAGTTGTTATTGAGTTGATCACCCCTGAGTGAGCAGTTTGAGCCTGTTCTGTGGGTTAGTTTCTGCATATTTAAACAGGACATTACAATGTAATCAAGCAGTACTTCACACATGCATCATACATGGCCTGATGGGATGTCTTAATCACACTTCCCACATACACAGATCTGTCATTGTTGCACACAACTCAACAGCTAATAATTTGAATAAAGGATGAACAAACCAGTCAATCAGCCAGTGATTCGAAATAAAAAATCTTACTGTTTGGTGCGGATCTAAGTCAATGTTATCAATGTTATTTTCCACGTGTGTATTTTCAGACAGCCCTATGTAAGTCGTAGCACCTCCCCCCCCCATCTGTGCATATGCAAAAGCGGCTGGAAGGCAGAAGGAAAGGAAACTCCTTCACCAGAACTGCTGTACAGGTTAGGAGGGTAGTGACGTGAGGATATCAAAGGCTTGGTTCACAAATGGCAGTGGCTGTCAAAATTCCCCTGCCAGACATATTCACTGTGATGTTAATTGCTCCTCTAGGGGAAGAAAAACTAAACCAACCAAGCAAAAACCTCCCCAGGAAGTGTAGAAAACTATTTAAGGGCCAAAAGTTAAAAACATCAATAGATGACAAAAGTACATGTTCACCAAAAAATAGGACCAAAAATGGAATGCTGTATGAAGAATTTTTAAAAAAATGATGAATATTAAGTTAATATTAAATTATCCAATTGAAAAATCCCATCCAATATTAAAAATGCATATTTTACTGTACCCAATCTGGAAGTAAGTATATTAAATTAGGGTACAGTAAAATATGCATTTTTAATATTGGATGGGAGTTTTCAATTGGGTAATTTAATATTAATTTAATATTGATCTTTTTTTTAAAATCTCCATACAGCATTCCACTTTTGGTCCTATATCAATTGTTTACGGCCTTGCAAGTCTAACAGGGACTTTGTTTGCATGTTGTATTTGGTACTATTTGACTTCTGAAGAAGGTTCGTATGAGCTGTCAGGTCATATATGGTTCTTTCCGTGCATTTGTCACTTTGATGATTATTTTATGAGGCATTATCTGGGCCCCTACACGGTTTTTATGTTTTTGAAATAAACACATGTACTTTTGTCTATACCTATTGATACTTTTAACTTTTGGCCCTTAACTAGTTTTCTACACTTCCTTTGGAGGTTTTTGTCTCTTTGTATAACTACCAACTCTATTGCTTTCCCAGAAAGTCCTGGGACTGATGTTCTAAAAGTAAAATATGTGATTGGTGAACTTTACTGGATCAAGTATGACATCTGCATAAAAATTGCAGTGTTTAGAAATTAGGAATTTATTCTCACTAGATGGCAGCAAATTCAAATTAATATATCTGAACTTAGAACTAGCTCTGATACACTGAGGTAATTTTGCATTGTGAAATTGCTCTTTAATCATTACCCATAACAAAATTCCTACTCAAGAGCAGTGTTCCCTCTAAGCTGAGTTAGTGTGAGCTAGCTGTTTTTTCGCCTCCAGCTCACACATTTTGATCTTAGCTCAGGAAGGATGGCTCTAGAACAAACTATGCAGTAGCCAAATTGCTCGCTCACCACTTTAATGCTAGTAGCTCACAAAGATGAATTTTTGCTCACAAGACTCCACAGCTTAGAGGAAGCATTGCTCAAGAGTCTCCTTGATATAGTAGTTTGTATGAACCTTGCATATATTTTGTTATATGTGCCTATCCTATATATATTTCAGAGAACTATATATAGATTGAAAAGCCTCTGTTTGTCACAGATTCCCTGGCTGAAGCATTGGTGCTGAGACAGCTGTTAGGTGTGTGTTTCCGGATTCTTGTGATGGAGTAGTTGATTCTGAAAAAAAGACTAGTGTTTGTTTTCCATTCCGATGTCTGTCACTAGCTGTTACACAAAATTTGTGCACAGTTCCCTGTCACCATTGTTTCCATTGTTGAAATACCCCATCATTTGTACAGTTGCTAACCTCTAAGTAGAGCCTAGAGGTCTCCTGGAGTTACCACTGAGCTCTAGAGATCAACTCCCCTGGAGAAAATGGCTCTATTGTTTGTTTATTTATTTTATTTATTTTATTTGATTTATATCCTACCCTCTCTTGCAAGCGGGCTCAGGGCAGGTCACAGGATGTCAGTTGAACACATAATATATTAAAAACATTAAAAGGAAACAAACAATTTAAACAAAGCAACAATAAAATGACATATAAGAGCCAAGTTCAGTCCGATCACAATGAGATGGCCGTTATTCAGACAGTTCATGGTGCCACCTGGAAGATGTTAGATTGGATCTGGATGCATTCCAATGGCATGAACAAAATGTCAGCTTGTCACAGGCACAACCTGATTAAATGGGCTCATGCATTCCCTCATCCTTCCTCTTGAATGGAACACCCGGACTGAAGAGGAAATCTTGGAGGGTAGACTTTATAGCATCCTTCTTTGCTGGGGTCCCTTCTCTTCCCAAACACCATTTTCCCCAGGCTGCACCCCCAAATTTCCAGGAATTTCCCAACCCTGAGTTGGCAGCCTTAGAGCAAATGCAGGATTCTGATTAAGCCTCTTTTCACCTGCCATCCCTATCTTTACCCATTATTGTCACTTATATATCATCAATATGGTGGTTGTGCTTGTGTGAATCTATGCTGGTGTGAATCCATGGGCTCTGCTGGCACTATGGGACCTTTTTCCAATTCTATCCTTGTCCAGTAGGAGTAGATTTACCCAACTGAATGCAGCAAGGAGAGATAAGGAGGCCTTCCTGAATGAACAATGCAAAGTAATAGAGGAAAACAATAGAATGGGAAGGACTAGAGATCTCTTCAAGAAAATTGGAGAAATCAAGGGAGCGTTCCATGCAAAGCTGGCCATGATAAAGGATAAAAACGGTAGGGGCCTAACAGAAGCAGAAAAAATTAGGAAAAGATGGCAAGAATACACAGAAGAACTATACAAGAAAGACCTCGATGTCCTTCACAACCACGACGGTATAATCACTGACCTCGAGCCAGACATCCTGGAATGTGAAGTTAAATGGGCCTTAGAAAGCATTACTAACAATAAAGCTAGTGGAGGTGATGGTATCCCAGCTGAGCTATTCAAAGTCTTAAAAGATGATGCTGTTAAAGTACTTCACTCAATTTGCCAGCAAATTTGGAAAACGTAACAGTGGCCACAGGATTGGAAAAGGTCAGTATACATTCCAATCTCAAAGAAGGGCAATGCCAAGGAATGTTCAAACTATCGCACAGTTGCACTCATATTACACACTAGCAAGGTCATGCTCAAGATCCTACAAGCTAGGCCTCAACAGTACGTGGATAGAGAACTGCCAGAAGTACAAGTTGGGTTTCGAAGAGGTAGAGGAACTAGAGATCAAATTGCCAACATTCGCTGGATTATGGAGAAAGCAAGAGAGTACCAGAAAAATATCTACTTCTGCTTCATTGACTATGCTAAAGCTTTTGACTGTGTGGATCACAACAAACTATGGCAGGGCCTTAAAGAGATGGGAGTACCAGACCACCTCACATGTCTCTTGAGAAACCTGTATAAGGGCCAAGAAGCGACAGTTAGAACCGGATATGGAACAACTGATTGGTTCAGCATAGGAAAAGGAGTACGACAAGGATGTATACTGTCACCTTGCTTATTTAATATATATGCAGAGTACATCATGCGAAATGCTGGCCTGGATGAATCACAAGCGGGAATTAAGATTGCTGGGGAAAAGATCAACAACCTCAGATATGCAGACGATACCACTCTGATGGCAGAAAGTGAAGAGGACCTCAAGAGCCTCTTGCTCAGGGTAAAAGAGGAGAGCGCAAAAGTGGGCTTGAAGCTCAACATCAAAAAAACTAAGATCATGGCATCCGGCCCCATCACTCCTTGGCAAATAGAAGGGGAAGTCGTGGAAGTAGTGACAGACTTCACGTTCCTGGGATCCCAGATCACCGCAGACGGTGACAGCAGCCATGAAATTAAAAGACGCCTGCTCCTTGGGAGGAAAGCGATGGCGAACCTAAACAGCATGATAAAAAGTAGAGACATCACATCTATAATATATGTTTTGAAAAACAATGTAAAACAAAATTTAAGATATGATTTGTTAACAACATGTATGGAATGTTTTGTATGTAATTATGTTCAAATCAATTTTAAAAAATTATTAAAAAAAAAAAAGTAGAGACATAACCCTGCCAACAAAAGTCCGCATGGTCGAAGCAATGGTATTCCCAGTAGTCATGTATGGCTGCGAGAGTTGGAGTATAAGGAAGGCCGAGCACCGAAGAATAGATTCTTTTGAACTATGGTGCTGGAGAAGACTCTTGAGAGTCCCTTGGACTGCAAGAAGATCAAATCAGTCAATCCTAAAAGAAATCAACCCTGACTGTTCCCTGGAAGGCCAGATAATGAAACTGAAGCTCAAATACTTTGGCCACCAAATGAGAAGGGAGCACTCACTGGAGAAGACCCTGATGCTGGGAAAGATTGAAGGTCAAAGAAGACGGGAATGGCAAAGGATGAGATGGTTAGACAGTGTCATAGATGCAACGAACATGAAGTTGAGCAAACTTCAGAGGACGATGGAAGACAGGAAGGCCTGGTGTGATCTGGTCCATGGGGTCGCGAAGAGTCGGACTCGACTGTGCGACTGAACAACAACAACAACCAGTAGGTGTAATTTGAGAATAAGATTGCACTTTAGGCTACTGAAACCTCACTGAAGTCAACTGGATTCCTTAGGATTTATGTAGCTTAACTCTGTACAGATTGCAGTCTATGTTAGCATCATAAAATAGTCTTAGAATGGTAAATTAGATACTCATTGGACAAAGGGACCATGATTCTTGATTGTGGTAATGAGCTCAGTATTGACAGCAGCAATCATTTTTTCACATCCTACAAACCTACCTTTCCTTTGCTTACTGCAGTCAGCATATTTATAAAAACCTTCAGCTGTTATGGAAAACTTAAGTAATAATTCCATCCACCCATTTGACTCAATCACATATGTGTAAACTAGATGACATACTTCATTACTGTTTTATTTTGATAGACTGTTTTACAACCCCCAAAGATTCCCCCCCCCAATTACCAAGTTATCTAATTTCTCCAAAAATATGACCTTAAGCATAAGGCATTAAAATACATTAGTGTGTAATTTTTGTTCACAAATAGTATGTTTTTAAAGAGTTGGTTAAATGTAAACTTTTAATGTTTATACAGGGCCAATGTTAATTGGTACTGCTGTAAATGGATTGAGTAACTTTACATAGAACAAGAATCTTACCTATAGTTTATTAACTTCCATACAATGGTATAAAAATTACCATGGGTAAGTGCATGATTAAAATGCTAGAAAGGTATATAGCATCTGATTGTAGAGTGTTTAGGTCCAGATTCTGGTACTATGAGTCATGACTAACAAGTCTTTTACTAGGAATCTTTACTGTTAGATTCAAGTTTGTTATTCAAATATTATATTTTATAAACTTATTGATTGCTTGACTAGTTCTATTGTAATATTCCTCGAGTGACAGTGAAAAAGGCAGACTATAAATGAAAATAAAGTCTTAAAATCTACAGAGAGTTATTTTGTTCTCACACCTCAGGTCTTCTCACTCACTCCCAGAGACATCCACAGACAGGGTAGCCCAGCCCCCTTTAATAATCAGCTCTCACTCACAGAGAGCTATTGGGATTCCATTGAACTTTTGATTTATGAATTAAAATCCTATTCCTACAACTGGGATCCTTTAGTTATAAATGTATTATTTTCAGTCTGTTCCAAGCAGTTCCCTCAGAAAACCCTCTTTTCACCTCAGCACTTAAACTATCTACTTGTCTCCTGCTAACCCCTAATTAATCCTTAAGTAAGGTTGCCAGGCCCCTGGTCCAGGCAGGTTTTCCCCCACTTTTGCAGGCCCCTTTCCACCAGCTAGCTGGTGGGGGGAAACCCCGTCCACAAATGACCCTGAACACACCTACCTTCAAGACTTACACACTTGCTTAACAGATCTTGAATTACAGCAAGATAAAATAACCTTTCCCTCTCTTTTCATTCATTTCTATCCCTCTTTTCCACACTTTTCTCATTCATTTCTCTCTTCCTCCACCTAATTTTTCCTCAAACTATTACTATTTCATCGCTTTATTATTAATTTATTTAATATGTAGCATACAAATTATAGTTTTCAAAGAAGTTGGGGATAGAGTTGTCATTGCCCCACTATACGTGTGTGTTAAGTGCCATCAAGTCACTCCCAACTTATGGAAACCCTATGAACTAATGACTCAGGTCTTGCTCAGGTCTTGCAAACAGAGGGACATGGCTTCATTTATTGAGTCAATCCATTTCATGTTGGGTCTTCCTCTTTTCCTGCTGCCTTCAACTTTTCCTAGCATTTTTTCCAGTGACTCGTCTTCTCATAATGTGACCAGTACAATAGCTTCAGTTTAGTCATTTTAGCTTCCAGGAAGAGTTCAGGCTTGATTTGATCTAGAACACACTTATTTGTCTTTTTGGTGGTCCAGGGTATCTGTAAAGTTCTCCTCCAACACTACATTTCAATCAACTTTCTTCATGTCAGGTTTCTTCACTGTCCAACTTTCACACCCATACATAGTAGTGAGGAATACTATTCTATGAATTATCTTGATCTTGGCCACCAGCAACACATACTTATATTTAAGGATCTTTTCTAGTTCCTTCATGGGTGCCCTTCCCAGGCTCAATCTCCTCCTGATTTCTTGGTTGCTGTCTCCATTCTGGTTGACGATGGATCCAAGGAATAGAAAATCTTGAACAGTTTCAATTTCTTCATCATCAAGTTGTATAATTCCTTAGTAGTCATCACTTTTGTCTTCTTGATGTTCAGCTGTAATTCTGCTTTGGCACTTTCTGCTGTAAACATCATGGTTAGTTGTTTCAAAACTTCATTATTTTCTGCCAGTAATGTGCTATCATCTGCATACTCAAATTATTAATGTTCCTTCCACTGATTTTCACTCTACCTTCTAAATTTAATCCAGCTTTTCTTATGATATGTTCTGCATATAGATTGAAGAGATAAGGAGATAAAATACAATAAAATCTTTGCCAATTGGAAACCATTCTGTTTCTCCATATTCTGTCCTAACAGTGGCTTCCTGTCCAGAGTAATAGGTTGAACATCAAAACAATCAGATGCTGTGGCACACCCATTTCCCTTAAAACCAACCATAGCTTTTCATGATCCACACAGTAAAAAGCTTTGCTGTCATCTATGAAATGTAAGCTGATTTTCTTCTGAAATTCCATTGCAAGCTCTAGTAACCAACATAAACTTGCAGTATGATCTCAAGTGCCTCTTCTTTTTCTGAATCCAATTTGAACATCTGGTGTTCTCATTCCATATATATTAACAGTTTTTGTTCTCTGATTTTGAGCATCACTTTACTTGCTTGAAAAATTAATACAATGATCCAATAGTTGCTGGAGTAGTTGATGTCTCATTTTTTCAAAACTGGAATGTAAATAGAGCAATCCCAATCTGTGAACCATTGTTTCATTTTCCATATTTATTGGCATATTCCTGTTAAGATTTTGATGGGCTGTTTCTGTGGCTTAAAATAGTTCTATTGAAATCCCGTCTACTCCTGGTGATTTGTTTCTCCCAATTGCTTTCAATGCTAATTTCACTTCACTTTCTAAAATTGCAGGTTCTTCTTCAAAAGATTCTTCTTGGAAGGAATCTGTCATCCATTCATCTCTTCTGTATAGTTCTTCAGTATATTGTTCCCATCTTCTTTTTATATTGTTCTGTTCAGTTGATGTATTTCCTTGTTGATCTTTCAGCATGCCTGTTCTTTAAATTTTGATTTCTTGGATCTTTTGGAACAGATCTCTTGTTCTTCCTTTGTTGTTATTCTCTTCTATTACGTTACACTGGTTATTATAATAGTTCTCTATATCTCTATGTACCATTTGCTGGAATGCTACATTTAGACTTCTGATTCTACTTTTACTTTTGCTTCTTGTCCCACTATAAATTTGCTCATTATTTCTCTCTTACCATGACAAACTAATATGGTACATGTCTGCAGTATCGCAACAAAATCTCTGGAGTTATATAGAGACCACTAGGGGGTGCAGAAATCACATGAACCTGGTGTTTGTTATTTCTCATACTGTACAGATGGAACCCCTCAGTGTGTCCTTTAAAATTGGGGGTGGGTAGGTGAAATGTGGGGAGAAGAGAGCTACCTGAATCATAAGGCTGATACCTAAAAATCACCAATAAGGTAGGTGGGCGAGCAAAACATTCTTGATAATATATCCAGGGTATTACTGTCAGACTTGGCCAGTGTAACCTTGTTTGAAATCTGCATTCTGTTATGCAGCTCACTGGCTGGTCTTGGCCTAGTTTCTCATTCTCAGCCTAAGGCCAAGTCTATAGGAAGCAAGAACAGGTCTCTTTATTGTTGAAACTGGATAAACAAGCTTAGCCTGAATAATCTTATGCCAAGATCAGGTGATATCAGCTGACCTACTAACTGGCCTATCAGTTCGACGAGGCTCTCTGAACTGGCACTACTTATTCCCTGACGTTTTCTTTTGGCCTGAATTGGGTGAGATGTTACAAGCTAAGACTTGGTTTGCAACACTCAGGGCATGGGTTCAGTATCAGAAACCACACATTAACCTGCCTCACAGAGTTGTTGTGAGGAGAAAACAGAATAGTCTCCATGTATCCTATCATGTATTCTGTGGAAGAAAGATGGGATACAAACCTGTGTCTGGTATATTACAAAACAGTTTTAGTCTGTTGCTACTATGATCATAAATATCAGGGGGGGGGACATTTGCTCTTGTATATTGCAAGGTATATTTAGCTTTAGATGTTCCCCATTGTTATTGTTTCTAATTTGGTAACCAAATAGGAATTACACCTGTGGTGAATGTTTAATATTGCCAAGGAAAATCTATAAATACTGAATTTGTCCTCAATGTCTTATCAAGTGTAATTGCCACTTAATGGACAGCTGTATCATTGAATCGATCCCTCCTGTTGGCTGCATCACATGTAAAAAGTTCACTTTGGGGAAACGGGGTTAGACTCTAGCTTGAGTATTGCCTTTCCTGCTCTCATCCTGTAATTATTAAATAACAGAATCAATAACAATGTGTTGATTCAGAAAATTCCGTGGGATTTGGGTTGCAGATGTAGCTCCCTTTAAGCAACTGACAGAGATTAAATACTGTACTACTGCTTGCTTGCCCTTGGGCAGATTGCATGCTATGTAAAAGGCATGAAGCCTGGTTGGCTTTGGCTTGTATGAACAAGACTAAATAGGTCCCCCAGTTTCTGCATCAGCTAGTGATTTTTCAGGCCTGGCTAATGTAAAGGAACGCCCTGTAAAATGTATACAGTTTGTTTCCAAAGCAGGTTTTCCAAAACCGATGAGACAGATATCATGCCGGGGGGGGGGGGGGAGCCAAGTGCTTGATGTAGAGTCGGAAATACTTTGTATTGAAGCACTTGTGGTTATGATAAAAGTAATGTTACATGCTCTGCTCTGAGTTCGGAGAAGTACCAGGCACAGCACAGCACTACCTCTGGAGAAGAGACCACTGGAGTCTTTTTTAGTTTATTTTAAAATGTCAAGTGAAACAAGGACTTGATAGGAGAAGAGAAAGAGGCACTCCTGTAGGGCAGCAGAGCTACTAACCCACATCAGATCTCCAGAGAGAGGGGATGGGGAGAGAGATATTGTATTCCAGGGTCTTTCAGCTCACTCAGGCCATTCCATTTGCTTCTCTGTCTCTGTTTCAAACTCAGACTGCTCCTTCACACATGTACCAGCCCTCCTCTTCAAAGCTGGAAGGGGGAGACTTTCTCCACGTTCTGATGGGCATTTGAATAGAATCACTGTGGAACCATCTTCTGACAATGATCTCCCCCTGTGAAAACATCCATACTTTTTGAGGAATGTTCACCTTTTATCATAGACCCTAGCTCTTGTTCCCTAAGGCCAAACCCGTTCACATTGATCAGAAAGCAACCTCACAGAGATAAGGTAATTATGGCTGCAAACCTACACACACTTAATTGACAGTGAGACAGGAGTCTGACTGAACTCAGTGGCAAATCCCTCTGAATAAACATGCACAGGATTGCAATATTTGATACTGGGAGGGAGAGCTTGACTATATGGTAGAATTGACCAAGCATGGAACAAAATAACTATGTAAATTTTGTAGAATATCCTCTATGATATTCTAAAGGACATACAGGCATCTACAAATTCAGCTGCAGACATCTCATCTATTGGGAACACATCTTCTTAACTATGTTTCACAAATAAAGGAAACAAGGCATAGAAAGTGTGGGTTTCTTGCAAAGTCTAATGAATCTGTGGCTGTGGAATAAACCTTGAAAATCTTAAATAGTTGTGTATTTGTGAATGTTGGGGCTGGAATGTGGGGTCAAATCATAGTACTGAAGGGTTGTCCTGGCACTTAGGAGTGTCACAAGACTGCCCTCTTCCTGGATACCTAGGGATCATTTATTGTGGTTATGCAGGGGACAGTCACAACATTTTAACAGGTGTTTGATACACATCCTTTTCTGTGCCCAGGGTAATAGACACGATACAGGAGATCTGACATCTTTCTTCCTTCAAAGCAGCCAGAGGACTGCTAAATGTTTGGAGATGTGGTGCTGGAGAAGCTGGGGTTCACTGAAGCTGCTGTTAGCTTATCTGGGAGGAAAAATACATATACTGTGTACTGGTACCTGTATTTTTCCTCCAGTGGAGGTAATGACTATTTTAGGGGGGCAGTTTCAGCTAGGGAAATAAGGAAGCAGAAACAGGTTCACCCTCCTGCTTCAACACTGTTCCCTTATAAAAATATCAGCCTCACATAATTGCTTTGAAGTAGAGGAAAAAAGGTGGCAGCTCAATTTAATGATATCACATCTGATTTGGACTTTCAGAGCTTGATATAAATGGCAACTGAAAAGCAAGACAGCTTTGACAGTTTAGAGTTCTGAAGACTCCTTTCAGTCCTGACAGATGAGGAAAACCAGTTGGGGACTGACCTAAAGTAATAAGGAGAAGGAACAAATGCCATAGACGGGTGGGCTTTTATCTGCTATTATAACTAGTTATCTTGCTCAGTTAATTTTCCTTATCAGCTTGGTGAGGAGAGGGAAGGGAGATTAACTAAATGAGATAACTAGGGATGAAAGAGGGGAAAGCACATGAGCCAACTGTAGCTCCTCTCCTCTCAGCATGGCTGTTAAGTACGAGACTCAACACAGCTAGTGAACAGTGATTCAGCTTTATTCAACGTAGTCAGAAGAAATCAAGAACGAGACAAAAACATAGAGCAACAGGCTCTCTTTTAAACAGTCTGGGCTTGGGTAGCCACGCCCACATGTCAGCTAACAACCAATAACTATTTACAGATAAAGTCCAATCAGAGTGCTTCCCTCCAGAATACTATGCAGCTCTGATTGGTCTATTTACAATCCTGTTTGAGTCCAAAGCTTAACATGGTTTTTCAATACATAACATTGGCTTTGAGGCAAGTCCCTCCAGCTTGCCTTGACTTTTGGGAGGGACTTTTCAGGAGTCAGAGCCTGGCTGATGAATATAAGGCAGAGCCAGGCTCCAACTACATGACATCAGTTCCTGTATTCCCATGGCTGGATTGTTTCTGCTTGTAGGCCTTTTATTTATACACTCCAGCAAGTAGGATTTTTATTCTATGCATGGGATATTGACCAGGTGTCTAGCTTAGTGAGTGATGGACGCTGACAGGAAAAAAGGTTCCCTTGCCTTATTTGCTTTCTCTGGCAACAGCTGAACATGCACTGACAACACACCTTCCATTACCAATATTTTGAAACCAAGAACAAGAGAGTGCCTTACACCGCAGTCCTCTAATGTAATGAAGAATTCACACAGCTGCAGTAACAACCATGTAATTATTTAATTAGTTTTTGACAGCTTCAAATTGCAGAAGCAAAGGAATGCCCGAACCACTTTTTGGAAAGCTGCCCACAAAGATTTTTTGTGTGCATGCTGATAACTTGAGAACTATTCAATGTAAAATTTTATGTTTCACTGTGAATAAATATGGTATTTCTGCTATTCCTCCTTATAGCTAAGAGTAAGATTGCTTTACTTTTGTTTGTGCATTCCCAAAAGTAGAGGATGGAGGCTGAACTGAAAGTTTTTGCTACAGTCTATTCTGTCTTTTTGATAATTGAAAACTCTAATAATTATGTCCAATCAGTATTCTTATCATCGAATGTTACAATTCAGCATGTTAAGCACTACTTTTGAATGACAAAGTATTATGGTGATCATTAGACAGTGCAGAAGTAGAACATCAGGGTACTATAATACTTCCATTCATATCAGTATTGAGAGGGGATAGTATTCAGTGGATCACAAGCCATGAGCACCTGAATTTCTATCCTAGGGGCTGAATTACTAAACAGCTGTTGCCAGTCAGAGTTGTTCATATTGTAAAGAAACTTTTTATTGGGCATGTTACAGTAGATATGTTATATGTTATTGGATATGTTACAATTAGGAGGAGCTGCGGTGGCTCAAGTGGTTAAGACGCTGAACTGCAGGCTGTGGAAAGTCAGTAGTTCAGCAGTTCAAGACCCGGGTTTTTATTGGGCATGTTACAGTAGATATGTTATATGTTGTTGGATATGTTACAATTAAGTCAACATTATATGAGTGTTGATACTTCCAGGTGAATTTTGCAATTTTCCAAAATATTTTAACCTCATAAAAATACAAATAACATATACCAACATTAGCCATTGATCAACAGTAATTTATTTAAAATATGTATCTCACATGTCTGACCAAGTATGTATGAGGCAGCTTACAACTTATCAATAATAAGTAAAAAGAACAATAATAAAAACAATTAAAATGACCAAACACCCAATTGACAATTTAAAAACAGCAATAGAAGTTTGCAGGATAAGATCATAAATATCCTAAAATCAACATTAAGCCTCTGAAACTACAGCCTTGAATAATTAAAAACAAGATGGGATAGTTAAAATCAACAGTCGAGTCTGAATCTTCGCAACCCCATGGACCACATCATACCAGGCCCTCCTGTCTTTCTGCCGTCCTCTGGAGTTTGCTTAATTTCATGTTCGTTGCCTCGATAACACAGTCTAACCATCTCATCCTTTGCCGTCCCCTTCTATTTTTACCTTCAATTGTTCCCAACATCAGGGTCTTCTCCAGTGAGTGCTCCCTTCTCATTTGGTGGCCAAAGTATTTGAGCTTCAGCTTCAGTATCTGGTCTTCCAGGGAATAGTCTTACTACCCAGAATAGTCAAGCTGCAAAGCTTTTTGTGCAAGCCATGCTAGTAGAAGAATAAACATTTTGCTACCAAAAGTACCACAAAATAGGCACAACTACATACTCTAGCCTGTGTTAGGCATGTTTTCCTTCTTGTGTATTTAAACCATTTCATCACTTGATGGTCATCCATAAACCGAGGGGCTGCATGACCTTGCTTGGAAGTCATTTCTAGAAGCATTGATAGGAGATCAGCTATGGAAGCTGGAAACTTCCTGAGGAATTACATAGGGTTATAGCCTTACAGTAATAAATAAAAATATTATTGAACTTCATTATTATGGTTAGGAAAAACAGACCACAATTTCTTCTGAAATGCTGAGAATCCATAAAAGAAACTGCAGTTTCTGAATCAAACCAGAGTAGTCACAAAATTCAGTAACCTCCCTGGCTGTAACTGAAATAACACCTCTTCCTCCCACCTGTGGGCCTGGTTCCTATTTTCTGGAAAACATGCATTGCATTCAGATTGCTATTTGCTGTACTTGGGCTCCTTGGAGATTCAAGCCCTTCCTGTGAGAAGCCTTGCGGGTTGTGACTACAGGTATCAGCTGCTTCCCAGCTACCCATGGCAGAATTGAGAACTGCACTAAGGAGGGCACTGTTCATAGTTGCCCGAATATGCATTTGTGCATATGCAGAATAGGGAGGGTGACATTATAAAGTATTTGGTTATCAGTATGCTTTGTTTGGCACCTTCTATGCATGTTGGTAACATCAACTGACATGAATGATGTGTGAATGCTGTGGAGTGTCTTTCAGTGATGCTGTCTTATCTCTTGCTTCTCCTGTACTTGTTTTTGTTTTGTTTTGTTGCATAGGACATTATGCCGAGGTTGTCAGGTCCAGTGAACGAGCAGGCAGGGGATGGGGCGCACTTACTGGGAGTGGGGAGGGAAGAAGACTGAAATAAACATGACATGCCTACATCACCCAGAAGTGATGTGAGCACGTCGGGGGCAACACTCTGGTTTGTGGGCAAAACCTCTATGGTAGAATTAACTTCTAACCATAGAGTTGTACCTAAAACCCAAAGCGTCATGCCCCCCATGTCACTGATGTGCCTACATCATTTATTTCTGGTTTCTTGCTTGTTGGGGGGCTTATTCCCCCCAGTGGCCACCTGGCCAGCAGCAGAGAGGCGTGCTGGAAACTGGGGGACTCCCACCCGCACAAGGGGGTCTGGCAACCCAATGACATAATAGCCATCAGCATAGCAAGACCATAGTATCATCTGCTCATATATGTATGTAAATTCTTCAGAAGGGGTGAAGGTAAATAGACTGTGAACATTGATATTAAATTTGCACTCATAGGTATTCATTTAACTAACCCTGGTCACAAAACTCAAAGGAGCGAGCCTTAAAAAGCTTGGGAAAGACTCGCCAATTCCAGAAAGTTATGGGAAAATGTAATTTTCAAAGTCTCAAAAGAAATTTCAGAGGTTTACATTGACATTAGTAGTTTGTTTTTGTATTATAGACTAATCTCAGGGAAATGCATGTATAATTTAGAAATTAAATGGAAACCAATATGCTGTAAACATTTGGATTTGTGCCATTGAAAAAGTAACACCGAGCTCACCTTGTCATTTCTGTGATTAACAAATGATATGATAGTATACTTCATTCTCAAGAGCCTTAATTAAAGTTGCCAGAATCAGAATTCATTGAAACATCAGTACATCTTTCCCTGCACATCACCCATCTCATCTTTGTTTTGGTTTTATTCTTTTGATGTCTTTGAACAGAATAAATAGTTCTGTGAAATTTTCACAGTAGAAGCTCAGACCATGTGGAATATACATGACTTTGTATTTTATTAAAAAAAAATACAAAACTCACAACAGGTTTGTTGAAAGATTAAATAAAGTTTGAAAAATGTTTTGAGTTAAATCAGTACTAATTTCAAGTAAATAATGACTGGTTTGTGGCTTCAAGTGGAATCCACAAACCATTTGAGGTTTGGCAAGGTTTAAGATGAAGTCTAGTGGTTCTCTGTGAACTTTATAGTTACATTTGGGGTTTATCGTAAAGAACCATCTTGTTAACTCTTTTACAAATCTTTATGTTTTAACCCTGGATGATCACTTGAAAAATGGTGTGGAAAGGCACTGCTACTGTCCCAAGGTGGAAAGAGTAGCTCTGATTGTATTACTGTTTTGATGTCACATCCTGAGTCTCATCCCTTATTGGCCATTTTTTCACCTGTTGTTATTAGCTGAATCTCAGGCTCATGCTGTATCCTGTTTTGCACTCAATTTCTTTATTAATAACTCTAAAATGAATGAGTAATAAAATTTAATGTTACTTTGACTTCCTTTAAGCCTAACAATTGCTGGGGGACTCAAACACCATTAGTGGCTAACAGCAAGAGTGTGAGACTTGGACCTGAAATTTTAGTAAGTGATTTTGGGTGAGTTACCATCTCTCAGTCCAATTTACCTCACAGAGTTGTCATGAAGTAAAATTAATGTGATAACTCCAAGCAGGCCACTCTAAATTCCATGGAAAAAGAGTGTGCTGCATGATATAGCAGGCAGGAATGGTATATATGCCTTTTCTATGCTGAGCCATTAGTTAAGAGGAACTGTCACAACAATACCTTTTAAAGACAGACACTCCTGGAATCCTCTTTACCTTCTCTGCCCTCTGAAAGACTCTAAATATGGACCCCTTGTGCAGTTTGAAAGCATATACCCTTTGACAACAGTGGCTGCTCAGAAAACTTGCCATAATGTAATGTAGAGAGAGTGTGGAGGGATAATCAGGTCACTTTTGCTTCTTCTTTCTGTAAATTTATTTATTTGTAACCCACTTTTTTTTACAAGATCCACCAAGGAAACTAACAATTTAAAACATACATTATAAAATTACATTTTAAAATAATTAAAACTAGCCCCCTCCCAAACACACATCATTAAAATAATTTAAAAACAGAGTTAAAATACATAAAATACATAAAAACATTGGTTTTGAAGGAGGAATCACTGAAGGAATTATTAACCAACAGAAGTCTAAATGAGATGACTAACCAAGATCTCTCCATATTAAGTTTAGGATTAATTAATCTAGTTTTATTGTGCTGTTTTAAAGTGCACAGTTTAATTAGAACACACAAATGAAGAACACACAAAGCTTTGGCGCTGCCACTGTGTGTAAGTAAACTATTGCAATTTAAGATCCTTGACTGCCACTCCTCATTTTTCTAGAGTAACAAGCAACAGTCTAGTAGCTTTCAACTGGCATTTGCTTAGAAATAGCCAGGCCTTGGATTTCTGGATTCATGTTTGTTATATGTTACAGTAGACAGCTTGTTGTCTGTAGACACTGGAATTATGAGTGTTGTCTGTCTCTGCTTTGCTTCAGCCAAGAGCATCTATACCTCCTGCTACTGAGAGGAGAAGCATGTATGAGGTATTACGAAATTAAAGCAGAGGAGGAGAAGAAAAATATGAGAAGCTGTGGATTATATATAGTAGCAAATCATTTGGATCAGACCCTGCACCCAGCCCCCTGGTTGGCCATTGTGGGAAGCTGGATATTGAACTAGATGGACCTTTGGTTTGATTCAGCAGAGTTCTTCTTATTCTCTTTGCCATAGTTTCAGCCATCATACCAGTGGTTTCCCTCTGCCCCCCTCTTATGTGATCAGCTGTGGCGAAACTACAGGCATTTTCAGTTGCCCCCATTTTATGGAATATCCTCCCTTAACGTGAGAATGACTTCCTCATTGATGGCTTTCAGGAAAGACTGTAAGCTTGAACTTTTCAGAATGGCATTTGGAATATCATAGAGGGGAGTAGCAACAATTTTAAAATAGTAAACAGTTTTATTCATTCTGTGGATGGCTTATAGCATAAGTTTTAACTGTATTTTTATTAGTTTTTGTAGATTTTCTGGGAGGTATGGCTGTGGTCTTGGCATTGTAGTATCTGATGTTTCACCAGCAGCTGTGACTGGCATCCTCAGAGGTGTAACACAGAAAGATGGAGTACTCTCTGTGTCAAGGTGAGAAGAAAAATAGTAGGCAGATAATTTATATCTACTCAGGAAGGTGGGGGTAGGGCTGAGTCATTGTCTTGTAGGAGTTTCCCAGGCTGTGACATATCTCTGAGGATGTCAGTCACAGTTGTTGGCAAAATGTCAGGTACTACAATGCCAAGACCACGGCCATACAGCCTGGAAAATCTACAAAAATGGACTCCAGCCGTGAAAGCCTTTGACAACATATTGTATTTTTATTGTTTTATTTTTAGGTTGTAATCTTTGAGTCCAGAGTTCTGGGAGAAAGATGAGTTTACAAATATTTTTAGTATATAAATACTCTTTCCAGACTACTGCCACCTTCTGCTGTCCTCTGGAAGTACAATTACTATAGTTTTACATGGCTCTTCACACAGCACTACATTCCTACTAATACAGGTTACCCCACAAGCATTATTCTAAGCATGTTGAATTAGACCCCACTCAGTTCAATGGACTTACTCAGACTGAAGTGTATTGAGGAATGCAACATGACATCTATTTAATCAATCTTTCCTGCACTCATTGTGGCCTTTGGCAAAGCAGTGTGTTTTTCTGTGTTTCCCAGATACATCTCCAATGCAGTGCCTCTCTCTCCAGACACTCAGCATTTCTGCTTTTCCATCCAAAGTTTGGGGCTTGCTTTGAAAATAAAAGGGATCCAAGTATAAAGCCCTTATAAAGCCCAAATATAAAGATCCAAATATAAAGTAAATACAACAGACCAGCTCAGATTATTGGAGGCAAAAGGATCAGGCAGCAGCTTTCTGTCCTCCTCCTCCTCCTCCTCTTTTTCCTCCCCGTTTTCTTTGCTTCTGCCATTGTTACTTCAAAAGAGAGTGTATTCATCTTCATAAAGCACATGTCAACTTTTGGGAAATTTAAAAAAAAATTAAAGTTGAATGAGGTGGAAAATGAAAACTAGAACTTCCACATAATCAAGTTCCATTCAGCAAAGGTATGTTTCTCTCCATAACTGGCCCTTTACAGTTTCTTATTCCTTTTCCATTGCTTCTGATTCTTGGTTTAATTATTTCTAGTTCACTCACAGAAGCCACAGTATTTTTAATCAATAAATTAACTCGTGTTGAGAAGAAGCCTTTAATTACTGTTCTTCTTTGCAGCCAAAGGGATTACTCATTTATTTTATTTTATTTTGCACAATAATGAAATTACACTTCTGAAAAATTAAAACAATTGAGCAATCCATATGGCTGAAAAGTAAAATATGGTAATTGATTGTTTCCCCTCCCCCAAAAGGAGCAGGAGTTATGATAAAACACAAAAGCAAGCACCAGAGAAGGATGAAAATATAAAGGGACAGTATATCTGGAAAGCCTCAGTGATGCAATTTAGTTATTTCACAAATTGCTGGCTGCTGTTGCAATTTTAATTTAAGTAACAACAATAGGCACAAATCCAGTCTGGAAAAAGGAGGAGAAACAACACAGGAGATACTAGAATGCAGTGGGATGTTATCTGGATTATTTGTAAAAATGGTGACCAAATGTTATCTATTTTGGACTAACTAGCTAGCATGTAAGGAATCATGAACTGTTTGAAACTGTGACAACCAACTAACAGTGAAAGGGTTGGATCAGTCTTAGGGATGGGCACAAACCAGCTCACAAACTAAAGTTCATTATGAATTTTGGCCAGTTCATGGTTTGTGAACTGAAATTCGTGGCAGGTCAACCAGCACAAACATTCCACAAACTTTCAAACAGTTTGTGGCAGTTCATGTCAGTTCATGAATGGATACATGTAACCAAGCATAAGCCAAAATGTCCTCAATAGAAAGCAATGCTATTAGATAGGTGTAGTTAGCTTATATAGTCTGGTACTGAATCATTGCTCATACTAATTGGTTACATAATTACTTTCTGGACCACAATTGGAAGGTAATTTTTTTTCACCATTGATGTTTTAGTATTTACATTTATATTTTACTTGTATTATTTTACTAGATATTTTTTCATATACTTTAGATACACAATTTACCATCTGTGCATACACACTGGACAGAGGATTTAATCTTAAGAGGCCTCATAAATATTCCTGTCCTGTGTCTATTAATTTCATTTTGGAAGTAAGTAATATAGGGGTTTACAACCATATTATAAGCAAAATTAATCACATTACATTTTATAACAACTAAGCCCAATTTTTTGCTCTCTTTTTCAACAGCATTCCTTTTTTGGTCCAGTATTGACATATTCTTTCTCATTTCTTTGTAACATATGCCAATATGTACCTCATATGGTTTGACCTCTGAAGAAGATCTGATTGAGCCAAAACCCATCAGGGCCCAATAATTGTGCCTTCTGTACTTGTCATTTGTATTTGTTAACAAGGCTTTCATTGGGCCCTTGTATTTTTCTTTTCTTTTCTCAAAATAAATACATGTATTTTTTACTTATAATAAGTTTATATGAGGTTTTAACTATTGGCTCCCCATCAGGTATTTTTCTTACCTTTCAGTTCTTGATTCAATTTTATTGGGTTAAGTTTCTTTCCCCTCTTTGGTTCTGTCTGATCCAATGTTATGCAGAGTCAGGAGCCTAGTCCAAGGGTCAGTCTGTACAGCAGGGTCTGAGAGTTACTCACAAGCAGGTTCAGGAGCAAGACAAAGGCAGAGTCAGGAAACAGTCTGAAGAGTCACAGAATTAAGGCAGGCTCCAATGCAGTAATTAAAGAGATTTCAACTTTATTATTTATTTATTTATTTGCATTTTTACCCCGCCCTCCCCGCGAACGGGCTCAGGGCGGCTTACACAGGGGCATAAGCCCATACATAACACAATATAAAACAGTAAAAACCATTAAATCACAAAACAGTAAAAACCATTAAATCACAATTGTTGCTTACACACCTGACAGCCTCCCTTGGCTGGTTTTTATAGCCATATGCTTAAGGGTCATGCTTGCAGTCAGCTGCTTGGGAGTAATCTTGCAACTACTCAAGCAGCTGATATTGGGCCAGGAGGCATGAACTTTGTTGTCTCTTCTGTAGTTCTGTGGTGCTCTAAGGGTGTGGGTGATACTGGAGGACTGGAAACAATCAACTGAGTTCCACCTGTTGAATCAGGGCTGGCGGGTGTCAGTGGTACTGCACCAACTGTTGGCTGTGAATCCTGACAAGCCTGCAGCTCATCTTCCTGCTTGCCAGCTTCTGCTGACTCAGAGCTGGCTATGTGGGACTCCTCTTCTCCTGAGGAATCCTTTTTTTTTTTTTTAAAGTACCCGGTTGGGTACACTTTTATTACTTTTCATATTATACACAAACCAACATACATACTACATATAACAAACAACCACTTACATACATAACACATACAAAGAGATCAGTATAACTCTATTAACATATTTAACAATTTTCTTAAATCACTTTCTATAAATTTGCTTAAGTTTCTGTACACTCTTATCTTTTTACCATAGTTTCTAATTAACTATACAAGATTAATAATACCAAAATTTCCATTACTTTAAACTATGCATTTATATTGTACCAGTCATACAGTTTTTTCGATGTCTTTTGAAATGTTGGGTCTGTTGTCCCTCTCATCAACGATGACAATTTGTCATTTTCAGCCATCTCCAACAGTTTATTCACATATTCTTGCTTCTTTGGTGCTTCCATTTGTTTCCAAAATTTTGCATATAATATTCTTGCTGCCGTAGAAAGGTGTACTATCAAATATCTATCACCTTTATTAAAATCCTTTTGAAATATGTTTAGTAGTAATATTTCCGGCAAAAATGGTATTTTAATTCTCAATATCTCTTGCATCATCTCGTGGATCCATCTCCAGTATCTCTTTGTTACATCGCAAAGCCAACATATATGATAGAATGTACCTATCTTATTTTTACATTTCCAACATTTATCTGAACAATTTTCATTCTGCTTAGCACGCTTATCTGGTGTAATATACCATCTATAAAACATCTTATACATATTTTCTTTATATGCTACTGCCTTAGTCATTTTAATATTTTTAGACCATATCTGGTCCCACTCTCTCCAAGTAATATCACGACCTACATTTTGAGCCCACAGAATCATATTTTGCTTAACTGTTTCATCTAACAGCAAATCCACTAACAAAATTTTCTTTATCAGTTTATCATCCGACACTACAAGAGTTTTTTCTAGTTCAGTTAGTTTGTCATTAAAACCAGTCTTTTTATCTTTATTATATATAGATTCTAATTGTGTTTTATTCCACCAAGACAAATGCTCTGGCAATTTCAAGCAATCTTTCTCATCCAAAATATCTTGATATCTAAGCAGCTCTTCACCTGTAAAGACATTTGGCAAGGTAAATGCTTCTAATGGTACTATGAGCCTCAGTGTTTTAATATAAAACTTTCTATAGATTGGATCCCATAATTTTAACAAAGCTGCTCTTAGCCAATGCTGCTTAATATATTTCTGTGTTGAGGCTTTCTCATACCATAAGAATGCATTCCATCCTAAAGCTAAGTCGTGGCCTTCAAGTTTCAATAGCCTTCTATCTTCCAAAGTAATCCATTCCTTTAACCAGGCTAATGCTGCAGCCCTGTAATATAATAGCCAATTTGGAAGTCCAAATCCACCTTTCTCTTTAACTTCTTGCATAATTTTAAGTCTTATTCGTGCATGCTACCCTTGCCAAATAAACTTGGATGTTAGTTGATCTAGCTCCTTAAAAATATTTTGGTTTTGGTTTTGTCCTCACTGTTGCTGAGCCCTGGCTGATCCATGACAGATTCTTGTGGACTTTGATTCTGTTCTGCTGGGCTTCTATTGCCCTTGATTTTTTTTGCTGTTTTTTTTCTCCCATTGGAAACAATAGAGGATGGGGCACTTTCTTTTGCGGGGCTGTAATGGTATTCCCAGTAGTAATGTATGGCTGCGAGAGTTGGACTATAAGGAAGGCCGAGCGCCGAAGAATAGATTCTTTTGAACTATGTTGCTGAAGAAGACTCTTGAGAGTCCCTTGGACTGCAAGAAGATCAAATCAGTCAATCCTAAAAGAAATCAACCCTGACTGTTCCCTGGAAGGCCAGATAATGAAACTGAAGCTCAAATACTTTGGCCACCAAATGAGAAGGGAGCACTCACTGGAGAAGACCCTGATGCTTGGAAAGATTGAAGGTCAAAGAAGACGGGGACGGCAAAGGATGAGATGGTTAGACAGTGTCAAAGATGCAATGAACATGAAATTGAGCCAACTTCAGAGGACGGCGGAAGACAGGAAGGCCTGGCGGGAGCTGGTCCATGGGGTCGCAAAGAGTCGGACTCGACTGTGCAACTGAACATATATCCAACCCTCACCTAACTTGGAGGGCAGGTAGAGGAGAGATCCCCTGAAAGTTTGACGTCTCTAGCATATCCTGGCAGGGGGTTCTAGTGCATCACATAAGAACATAGAACATAAGAACATAAGAGACGTCAATGTTGGATCAGGCCAAAGGCCCATCCAGCCCAACACTCTGTATCACACAGTGGCCAGAAATACCAGTGCCATCAAGAGGTCCACTAGTGGGGCCAGGACATTAGAAGCCCTCCCACTGTTGACCCCCCCAAGCACCAAGAAGACAGAGCATCACTTGCCCCAGAGTCCCTATCTATACCTTGTGGCTAATAACCACTGATGGACCTCTGCTCAATATGCTTATCTAATTCCCTTTTGAAGCCGTCCATGCTTGTAGCCGCCACCACTTCCTGTGGCAGTGAATTCCGTGTGTTAATCACTCTTTGGGTGAAGAAGTGCTTCCTTTTATCCGTTCTAACTCTTTCCCATGCATAATCTTATAAACCTCAATCATGTCACCCCTCAGTCGTCGTTTCTCCAAGCTAAAGAGCCCTAAGCGCTTTAACCTTTCCTCATAGGGAAAGTGTTCCAACCCTTTTATCTTTTGAGTTGCCCTTTTCTGCACTTTTTCCAAAGCTATAATATCCTTTTTAAGGTGTGGTGACCAGAACTGCACACAGTATTCCAAATGAGGTCTCACCATTGATTTATATAGGGGCATTATGATATTGGCTGATCTGTTTTCAATACCCTTCCTAATAATCCCCAGCATAGCATTGGCCTTCTTTATTGCAGTCACACACTGTCTCGACATTTTCAGTGAGTTATCTACTACAACTCCAAGATCTCTCTCTTGATCAGTCTCTGCCAGTTCTGACCCCATCAATGTGTTATATTTAGGATTTTTGGCTCCAATGTGCATAACCTTGCACTTGGCCACATTGAACCCCATTTGCCACATTGACGCCCACTCGCCCATCCTTGACAGATCCCTTTGGAGTGCCTCACTGTCTCGACATTTTCAGTGAGTTATCTACACAAGATCTCTCTCTTGATCAGTCTCTGCCAGTTCAGACCCCATCAATGTGTATTTATAATTAGGATTTTTGGCTCCAATGTGCATCACCTTGCACTTGGCCACACTGAACCCCATTTGCCATGTTGACGCCCACTTGCCCATCCTTGACAGATCCCTTTGGAGTGCCTCACAATCCTCACTGGTTTTCACCACCCTGAACAACTTCGTATCATCCACAAATTTAGCCACTTCACTGCTTACTCCCATCTCCAAATCATTAATGAACAAGTTAAAAAGCAGGGGACCAAGTACTGATCCCTGCGGTACCCCACTGCTTACCACCCTCCACTGAGAAAATTGCCCATTTATATTCATTTGTATCACAAACCAGTTCATTTAGCTCTTAAAAGTTTGTGGACCACAAACCAAAATGAGCTGCATTTTCCCGGTTCCTGCCCATCCTTAATCAGTACTCTCCAGGTTTTTTTGTTCTTGTTGCACAGATTCCATTTTCCAGTTCTTGATGACTGAAAAACCTCAAGCACTCTGACTGTTATTCCAGAGGCAGTCCTTTTTACATCTGAATGATTATTGAATTCCCATTAGTTTCTATAGGATCCTTATGCAAATTCTTAAATGTTTCCCACTGATATAAATGTAACTTCAAAATGCTTGCCTTTTAATGCTCCCCTAAGCAGAATTGCACCCTTCTAAATCCAATGACTGCAGCTGACTTAGAAGAATGTAATTCTTCTTAGGATTGTACAATAAGGCTGGGTCATACCAGAAGTGTGTTTGACAGGGACAAAAGAGATAAACTAATGGATATACATTTTTACCAACATCTGTAAATCAGAATGTATGAGTCCTTGAGTTTCACAAAGATCATTTCAGGAAGAAAATAAAAGTCTCAGGTTGACCTGAATGAATCCAATCAAGTGTCAAACTCATGTGGGGAGTATGTAGTTGCTTAAAGAAAAGATAATAGTAATAAAAGAGAAATGGTTAGGCATAACTCCCTGAGCTCTGAGCTTCTTAAAGATGCTTTTTACCTTTTGAAGACAAAAATTGGAACCTTATGGCCTATTAAAGCTCCATGTGAGAACCAAATGTTAGCATGAATGTTCAGTAGAAGCCCTCTTTTTAAAGCCCTTAAGTTGCATTCCAGTCTTTGAGCTCTTGGGAGGAAAGTTTGCTAAATTGCTTCCCGTTGTTCAGTTTTTAAAAATATCTTGACAAGAGGCAAGCTAATAGACTCATGGAACTAGTAAAATAAAACATCAGAAAAGGGTAAGTCACATACCAAAAACAGTTGTATGCTAGCTTGCGTCAAACCCTTTATCAATTTGAACTAACCCTTTAAAGTGAGTTCTTTTGTATAACATAAATCATGTTTTACAGCATAGCTTTGACGCTACGAACTACGAATACCACTGTTGCCTTGACAAGTCAGAGGCCTAATTCAATAAAGGAGTTGATCTGGTACATAAATCCATCATTGATTGTAAATCACTTAAGCAGTTGCTTAAACATGAGCATATGCTTAAATTCTCAGGGGCTGAAAGGGACCAAGTTCAATTTAAATGTCCTTTGGCTTGAGAACTGCTTCCTATTGCCCACTTTATCATTCCTCTTACAACAGTGGCCATGCAGTGCCGCCTTTAATCAGAGCCACACTCAAGTCCTTTTGTTCTCCTAACATAACCACTCTCCTCAGGCTTACCTGGCCTCTGTGCCATGCTTCTGTATGATGTACTTTTCAGATATGAACAATGGTAAATGCCACAGGTAAAGCCTGCTGTTGACAATAAACTTAAAAAAAACTGTCCTTAGTCATGGGTTAAACCAACAAATGAAGATATAAAGACTGCAGTCTGAGGACACTTTCCTGAGAGTATATCCTGCTCAGGATTGCTCCCAGTGGATGGGTGGTGGATGTGGTGGGACTTACTTGCAGATAGACAGACAGTTCACCCTTTCCTGTAATGTAAAAGCTTCTTTCAATAGTAAAACCTTTACATAGTAAAAACAATGCATAATCAAAATTGTATTTGCTTCCAGAATGTGAGTACAGATGACTAAGTTTAGACTGAGAATAGTAGATGCTGTACACATGATGAGCTTCCCTTTAAAGAAAATTCCAAACAACGAGGCCTCTTAATAGTATAGCTTTTAAAATTATTATTTTACAGTCATTCTCCGAACAAAAAAAACACTGTTCAAAAGACATTGGATTAACTTTACCATGTCATATGGAAAGGAATAGACTCTTCCATCTCGTGTCTGTTTCCATTACGTTTTATTGGTGAAGTCCTCTTTCTGATCACGATTTGCACAGCAGGCATTTTGATTTCAGATACTGAATGGATAAATTGCTCACTATTCATGTCTTTTTGCACCTTAATGGATGATCACTTGTAACTGACAAATTTTGATCCTGATACCTTACAAATTAACTGTGCCATCCTAAGCACACCTGTCTAAATTAATCAAAGCCAAAGGGTTTAGAAGGGTATAATTCTGCTTAGGATGGCACTGTTAAGTGTTTTAGCAAACAGTTCTGTTACCAGCTCAGGGCCAATATTGACATGATATTGGCTGCTTCTGCATGGGGGCATAAAAACATGCACCTGCCATGGCAACAATGGCAAGTAGCATGGGAGTGGGTGGGAACAGCTCCAGCCATCCTGTCAGTTCCACTTCTCTCCTGTTGCTTACTGTGTCTCTGCAAAAATGCAAACACAGTGGTGATGGCACCAGCCCCCCCCCCCCCCGCCCCAGCCTTGAACCCTGTCCCAGCAAACACAAGGTGCCACAAGGGCCAAAAAGCAATGGGGAGGTAGAGGAGGTAGAGCTGAACTGCATATACTTATTCGAACTGAACAGCCAATTTTGGGCTTCTGGCTTTCCACACTGCTGCCTCATACTAGAAAACAAACTAGTTCCCTACCTCACCGTGGTGTTGAAAAATAGTTTCAGACAGTGTTAGGACTCTGAATTACATCAGGTTTTGAACATTGCTCTGGAAAATCCTGTCTGTGTGAGGCTTCCAGCTCAACTTGACAGATCAAAGACAAAAACTGCAGAACATTTGGGTGCTCAACCAAACTGAACTGCCAAGGTATTTAGTAAGTACCAGTTCATTTTATGCTGCAGTGAGCCATACAAGAGGGGGGAAATCAGTACAGAAAGGCATATAAACGATCAGATTGTTTGCTACTTTTTCATTATTCTGTTTGTAAATTTTCTATAGCTAGCTATGTTAAAGAGATGAGAGCTCCTGAATTCCTTGTTCCCTCTTGAAAGGTTCCTCTCTGTGCCACCATTATCTCCTTCTTCCTTTGATTAGCTGTTTGGAAGCAATATCCCAGCTTACTTCTGGCTGACAATATCATTCCCTGGTTGTGAAGTTCCCATGGCACAGATGAACATGGAAGAATGCTGGAGTGGATGGACCTCAGAGTCTGGCCAGGAATCTTAGGTATGCCACCTTGAAATAAAAATGAGGTATGGATGCAACAACCAAACACAATGGCAGGCCTGTTACCAGAAATTTTTTATTGGGTGGGGCAAATAAGTGCAACAGTGGCCAGCCCTTCACTATTTTATGATCTATTTATACTTTATTATTTATTTACCAGTTTTCTACTTGAGACAAGGTGGTTTACATGGTATAGAACAATGTAATCGAATAGCATGAGAGATCTAATAAGCAATGCAATAAGACTAGGATTACCAAAATAGAAAAGTGCAAACAAGTATCAGACAAGCAAAGCAGAAAATGGAATTATAAAAAATGAAAACAATGCTGTAAGAACATGATAGAACATACAACAAATCAATAATATATTGCATACACTGTGGTATAAACTACAGTCCTGTTCTTTATTTTAAAAATGCCCTCCCAAACAACTGTTTTACATAGTTTGCAGAATTAAGGAAGTATGGGAGACTTTCTTCCAGTTACTGTAAATACAACCTTCTTTTCTTTGTAAATCACTAGCTCAAGGCTTCTAATGGTGCCACCCAACTAGGGATGCCAGCCTCCAGGTGGGATCTGGGGATCCCCTGGAATTGCAGCTCATCTCCAGGACACAGAGATCAGTTTCCCTGGAGAAAATGGATGCTTTGGAGGGTGGACTCTGTGACATTGTACCCCATTGAGGTTTGTGTCCTCCTCAGGTTCCAATCCCAAATCTCTAGAAGTTTCCCAGCCTGGATCTGGCAACCCTATAAAGTGACCCAACAAATGGGTAAGATCAGTAACATGCATTTTTTGTTGTGGCTGCCATTTTGTGGAATGGACTTTCCAGAGAAGTCAGGAAAAGTCTCACACTTTTGTCATTCTACAAACTCTGTAAAACAGATTGGTTCAAATGACTATAATGGGGCTATAGTAGAATGGTTCAGGAAGGAGCTTTTGTGAATGGAACAGGACTGTGGGCTACATCACTGTATATTATGTATTATCTGTATGCTTTATGTATTATCCTGCTATTACTAAATTGCTTTCTACCTTTGAAATACTATTTTCTGCATTTTGACATATCATCTGTAATTATTTTTGCTCTGTTTTGAATTGCTGTGATCCTAGTCTTATTGCATTGTTTATTAAATGTCTCTTCTGTTTGGTTGGACTGACTTATACTGTGTGATCTGTTTTGAGTCTCAGTGAGAACAGTTGACTACAATAAAATGCATAGGATGAGGCTGTATGACTCTTAAAATCATAGACTCATAGAGTTGGAAGGGACCTCCAGGGTCATCTAGTCCAACCCTCTACACAATGCAAGAAATTCACAAATACCTCCCCCTCCACACCTGCAGTGACTGCTGTTCCATGCCCAGAAGATGACAAAAAGCCTCCAGGATTGCTTCCTGACCCCAAATGGCAATCAGCATTTTCCTGGGCATGTAAAAAGGGCCACAAGAACTGAGGCAACCCTTCCTGCCCTTCCTCTCATGATCTGCCTAAGTTCACAGAATCCGCATTGTTGTCAGATGGTCATCTAGCCTCTGTTTGAAAACCTCCAAGGATGGAGAACCCACCACTTCCCGAGGAAGCCTGTTCCACTGAGGAACGGCTCTGTCAGGAAGTTCTTCCTAATGTTTCGCCAAAAACTCTTCTGATTTAATTTCAACCCGTTGGTTCTGGTCCAACCTTCTGGGGCAACAGAAAACAACTCCACACCATTCTCTAGATGACAGCCCTTCAAGTACTTGCAGATGGTTATCATATCACCTCTCAGTCACCTTCTCTCCAGGCTAAACATACCCAGCTCCTTCAACCTTTCCTCATAGGACTTGGTCTCCAGACCCCTCACCATCTTTGTTGCTCTCCTCTGGACACGTTCCAACTTGTCTATATCCTTCTTAAATTGTGGTGCCCAAAACTGGACACAATACTCTAGGTGAAGTCTAACCAGAGCAGAGTAAAGTGATACCATCACATCTCGTGATCTTCTATTGATACTTCTGTTGATACAGCCCAAAATCGCATTTGCCTTTTTAGCAACCACATCACACTGCTGACTCATGTTCAGTGTATGGTCTACTAAATCCCCTAGATCATAAGAACATAAGAGAACATAAGAGAAGCCAATGTTGGATCAGGCCAATGGCCCATCTAGTCCAACACTCTGTCACACAGTGGCCAAAAATACCAGATGCCATCAGGAGGTCCATCATTGGGGCCAGGACACTAGAAGCCCTCCCACTGTTGCCCAGCCCCAAGCACCAAGAATACAGTGCATCACCTGCCCCAGCCTGTGAGTTCCTATCTATACCTTGTGGCTAATAGCCACTGAAGGACCTCTGCTCCATATGTTTATCCAGTTCCCTCTTGAAGCTGTCCATGCTTGTAGCCGCCGCCACCTCCTGTGGCAGTGAATTCCATGTGTTAATCACTCTTTGGGTGAAGAAGTACTTCCTTTTATTTGTTCTACCCCAACCACTCAGCAATTTCATGGAGTGCCCACAAGTTCTT